>NW_007260368.1:477423-583337 GCF_000164805.1 Carlito syrichta
TTCCCCAGTACCGTCAGTCATTTTCTTATAGTATTACATTGGATGTTCAAGGTCCATTATATGAGTGAGAGCATGTGATATTCTGATCTTTGTTTCTGTGTGAGGTCACTGTCTCTTAAACTAAAGCCACACACTTCTCCTGAGTGCTCCCAGGTTTTGCCGTTGAAAGAAATGAAACCTATGTATTAGTCTGATAATGTCCATCAACTACAAGATTACTTCTAACTTTGCATGTTAAGGAAGATGCTCAATTTTGAACTGGGCATGAACATTGGTCCTCTTGAAAGCTGACGACAAAATTCTGCTAAGTACATATAATTTTGTCCTTTTTAACACAGTCTTGGATTACATCAGTATAAATGCATAAAGTATTACATGTTTGATGTATTTCTCATTTAATTTTTGACCTTGTGTGATTTTGGACACTGTATTCAGATTAGAGTTGAAGTTCCTATCTAAGAATATGAATATGCGACACTATTATCTGTTAGTCAAAATGCAATCTATGCTTTGAAATTGAAACTAGTGGCTAGATTAATTCAGGCTTCAAAATAAAAGAACAATTTAGGTCTGTTTGACAATATTTAAATTGAATGTATTGAAATGAAGAACTTCAAAACGGCAAGTTTAGTTGTAAACATAACGTTTGGGATATCTTTTAAAATAGACTATGACAAGAAAAAAATTTAATTTTTTTTTTTGTAAAACACAATCATATCTAATCAGTTTGGCACTAATTAAGTTCTAATAATGTACTTCAGTATCTTTCCTAAGTAGTGTGATCCCTTTCCCCTTTATCCAGGTCGATTTGTGCACCTTATGGTGTCATCATAATTTTAAAACATACTGAGAAAATGACAGAGCTGCAAAATTAAAATAAATGATTAATGGTATTTTTTTCATGTTTTGTAGTAATAGGTATTACTGAGCCTTTAAATTAATAAAGCTGTCAAGCTCACGGTGTTACAGATCCAGCAATGAACCAAAATGTAAATTATATATTCCAGAGACACCTGAAGATGACACTTCGGAATATTTTACATTTTAATTAGTAGGTGCAATGGTTTTGTTCACCTGTAACCACTGAAAATTAATTGGAAATTTGTAACAACCAATTCTTTTTTTTTTTTTTTAAACAATCTGAAATGCAAAGATTGGTGCTTTACACCTTAACATTCTTGTTTGGGCACCAGAAAGCACACATGCAGTAAATTGCATTGTCAATTACAAAAACAACAACTGTTGTGATATTAGGAAAAATTATGCACAGGTAAACAAAACTAATTAATGCACAAGTAACAGGGGAGCATGCAAAATAATGCCCAACTAAATGCTAATGTGTCTGACTTTGAAAAAAATTAAGGTTTAGAAATGTAAATTTCTGCAAAAGCATTTACCAATAAAGACTTAGGCAAAAGGATGTTTTTAGTTGATGTTGATGTTTTATTTAACTGCTTTTGGACCCTCATTACCACTCACATCTTAAAATATATTTCACAAGAATAATAGTCTGCTTATTCGAGTTTGTTTCAAGATCACATCAGACTGTTAATTCTATATTCTTCAGAATATCAAAATGTCGACTTATTAAATAACAGACTGTAGTATTTATTTAGCAGTTATTCTCATTCTGTAATATTTAAATATTAGGCAAAATGCAGTTTCTGGGCAAATCAGAAAAATAGTCATTCTCTACACCTTCCTGTTAAGCATTTTCCTACTGATAATATATGGGTTATTATGTTTTTATCATTAAAAAATGTGTTCCCTTCCTGGATTCCACCCCCGTCTAAAGTAAGCCATTAGAGCAGTTTAAACTTCTTTAAAATGGTGTGTCTACCAAGTCTGCAAGTGTTAAGTTACAATAGTTGTGTAACTTTTAATGAAAAAAATAATACTTTTATCAAATTTTCAAAACAAGACTAATTTCCAGGAAATCAGCCTGGTGCATTAAAAATTATTTAATAATATTTAAAGTTAATCAATTTAATGCAAGAGTCAGGAGATTCAAAAGTTAGGTAAATATGCAGATAACTTTCACAGCACTATTCTAGTCTAGATGAATTTTGACATAATTTTCTTTTAAAGTAATTGTAAAGATGTTAATATTATGATGAAATGACGATATTCTTTTCCAATACCAGTTTATCTGTAAATGATAATGGGAAAACAATAAAGTCCTTACTACATTTTCTGTAACACTTTGGCCAAATCTCCAAATTCCAAAAAGGTGTCAAGCTTTGTCTTACCATGAAATATCATGGGTTTACCTTTTTGTGTGTGTGTGTGTAATTCAGGATTACAGGGAAGCTGGTCTAAATTATGGAGGGTAAAGACTCAAGTGGCTTATCAAATACAGTAACACTTAATATACATCATAAAATAACTAATGCTTTCCTAGTGTTGCTAAGTGTAATATGTGGTAATTTTCAACAATACTTCTTTGTGACTTCTAGGAGCTGGTTTAAGGAATGAGGAAATAATTTCTAGAACATTAAGTAGCTCTCTGAAGTTCAGAAATCACTGACAAAGACAAGATCCTGGACGCAAGACTTTAGTTGTTTTCTACCCATTGGGGTATACTTAACTTGGCATGGTAATCTTCCTAAGCAGTTTTTCTCCTCCCTCCTTACAGAAATCCCATAAAACACTGCTTTCAAGAAGTGAAAAATATTTTTAACCTCAAACTATGTTGAATGTCTGTTAAAGTGCTAGAAAAGTTGACGACTTCAGTTGCAGATGCCAGCTTTCTCAAAATAACTTTTAACATAGTAAAGCCTAGAATGGGTTTAAAAAAAAACCTCTGGTAAACAGAAGTTTTAATAAAGTAGTTGAGATTCTATAATAAGAAAGTAGTAAGGCTATAGAACTTTGGTTTTTAGTCCCCAGGCCAGTAATCAGTTAATTTAGGTAGTAGGTAGAAGAAGACCCATCTACCATAAGGAAAAGCAAATTCTAGCTAGTATTCTACTTCTAATTTGCCTCCATACATCTTTACACATGTATTGCTTATATTAGGCTTTAGTAGCTGCTTGTCAGGAAACAGTTCTATTCCCAATTTGACTGAAAATATACTTATTATTTCTTGGACTAGTAATAAAGATATAAATATATAGACTATGGAACAAAGCAATAACCAAATATCATCTTTTCTAATATAATGTGGGAAATTCTCATTAATTGATATTTGAAATAGAAAAGATTTTCATAATGTTCAGTTTTGGGCATTTGAAAGGGTTATTAAAACAATCTCTTAAAATGGCTTACTTTGTTTCTTATGTGTAAGCTCTATGCTGGGTTTGCTAAGCTTAGACTACTAGAAAAAGTCAAAATGTAAAGGAGTCTTGTTGGACTGGCTACCCATTTTATAACTGTGCTCCTTTATTCATCACTGCATTTCAGAAAGCCTCAGAAACATAATTCTTTCTCTCTGAACTATTCATTTTTAGGCAAACAAGCTGATGACAAGTTTAAGAGTCAGAAAACAATTGAGTGATAGTCTCAGTTGTATAACTGTTTGCTTCATGACCTTGAACATTCGCTCAACCTCATTTCCAAATCTCCCAAACCAACAGATAGCTTACTTGCAATCATCCTAAAATGTGTTTGCCCACAATGTAATATATGTTTTTTAAAAAATCTCCTGTAGTCATTCGCAACATTACCAGCTTAGAGAAATACCTAAAACCTTAATCTTATCCTTATGGGTGAGTCAAAAAGCTATGCATTTTTTTTTTGTCAATTGTTTTCTTTCAAACAGTGAGGTAGATGCTGTCTCAAACTTCTTAAATGTAGGACACAAACATGGGAAAAATATAAATGGAGTTTTCTCAAAATGGATAAGATTTAAAATATAAGATTTAGGAAATTTATTAGACTTATTTGTGTTTTTGAAAGATATATACAAATGGAGAATATAGTGAAATATCCAAGTCAGTTGATAAGCACTTCTAGCTAAAACTATGCCAACCTGATGGAAAAAATGTAGTCAGATCTCAAAATAACCATTAACAATAGAATCTAAGGGGCAGGGAATCCAAGTTCTAGTTAAGAAGGAGTAAGCACTCTCTACTCTTTCTCTCACTGAATACAACTACTAACCCTGAAAGGAACACATGGAGCAGATATCTGAAGATGCTGAAAAGTCAATAATAGCAGGCAGATTGGGAAAGAAAACCAGAACAGGAAGTGCCATTGAATGAGTCATGACTTTCTTTTATCTCTCTCTCTCTCTCTCTCTCTCTCTCTCTCTCTCTCTCTCTCTCTCTCTCTCTCTCTCCTCTTAACATCTCGTAGCCTGAACTTAAAGGCAGACCAAAAACTGGAACTGTATACCAGGCACAGACAGAAAGCTCCGACCTTTTCTCTGACTAGAGAAATCATGCTCCCAAAGCATGAAGGAATCCTACTTCTTTTTCTTCTTCTTCTTCTTTTTTCTTTATTCCTTTACCACAGGACCCTGGAGGCAGATGTTATTTCAGGAAATACGTGGTAGAGCAGGAAAACTAAAGCCTTGGATTTCTAGCCAAAGTAACAATAGGAGAGTCCTGGTAGTCAAAGAACATCAGCAAGATCATGGAGAGAAGGAAACTCAAGAAAGCTATCCTATAAAGTTGTGTTTGATCTCCTGAGTTTGCCTCTGAGCTAAGTGTGCATAGATTTTATATTAAAAGGCATACTGATGACTTTGAGAACTGAATTAGGGGGTAGGCCAAGTTTTTAGATAAGCCTGTGCAACTTTTACATGTAAGGAAAATCTAAATACCACTGCAAAACACTTTGAAAACTGAACTGATATTGGAACCACAACTCATGGAAGATAAGTTAGAATTTATGACCTAAACCTAATAGTGCCAATTACCTGCTAAAATAATAACAACAGCAACAATAAATCAATATTATCCATAGGTATTAAATGATACTAAGAGTTTCATAAGATGAAATTTTAAAAGTTCAGTATGAAATCCAAAATTTCTCAACAAATGAACCAGAAAAATCTCAAAAATGTACCAGAAGAAAAATAGTCAAAGATGCAAAACCTGAGATGATACAATTGTTGGAATTAACAATCAAGGACTTAGCAGGTATTATAACCATGTTTCAAGAAGTAATGGCAGATACTCTTGAAATAGAAGGCAGAGAGCCTCAACTGATAAGTAGAAGATATTTTTTTTTAAATGAACCAACTGGAAATTTTATAACTGAAAAATAAAATGACCAAAATAAAAAAATCTAGATGGACTCAAAAACAAAATGGAGATGAGATAAGAGAGAAAAATGTCAGTGAACTTGAATATGGATGGACAGATATTATCCAATATGAACAAAAGAAAGAAAAGGGAGAAAGAAAAAACCTAACAGATTCAGAGATCCATGAGATAATACATAAAGTATTTAACACATCATCAGAGTTTTAGAAGGAAGTGGAGAAAGAGTGTAGTGCAGAAATCAATATTTGAAGAAAGAATGACTGAAAACGTCCCGATTTGGCAAAACATAAAGCCACAGATTCACAGAGCACCATGAAACTAAAACAGGATAAGCTCAAAGAAACCCATGCCCAGACTCATCAAAATCAAACTGCTGAAAGCTAAAGACAAAGAAAAAATTTTTGAAAGCAGCCTGAGAAAAATGACGCATTACATTTTGTGAAGCAATGGTTCAAACGACAGTGGATTTCTCATCAGACATTATATCATATAAAAGACACTATGCAAAGAATGAAGGGGAATTAAAGATGAATCTTAAAATGCTGACAATTAGTCAGAAGAGCTGGACACACGTATGCGTAGCCAAAATACAAGGCTGTGAGCTAGAATGTCATTAAGAAGATATCAACAGAGAGTCAAAGGAATACAAAGGATCAGGCAAATATTTCAGACAGATGGGAAGTTAAAAAGGCTTCATGAGGAAATTGCTTCTAAGCTTGGCATTGAAGGAAGAGATTTTATTTTATTTTTAGTATGTATGTATTTATATCCCATTGCCTTCCAGAAAGATTTTGAAGTAACATAAAAATACATATATCCCAACAGGATAGAATAATTAATTCAGACAATCTGAGTAAAAGAGAAAAAATTTTAGGTATACTAAAATATTAAACTGTAGGTAAGATGAGACAAAAGAAATGCAAACCATGGGTCCTGGAGAACTGCTGAAAGAAACCACAGACTTGATGGTAGCATGCCTGGAAGCCAAAAGGATAGATCTGTTTCTAAACCACCAAATAGGAGATGGGAATTTTAGGAACCCAAGGAAATAATGTACATGGAGAATCTCTGGGAAGAAGTTCCTATGAAGCATGGTAGGATGGAGCCAGTCTGGGGAGAATTATGTAATACCATGACAAGGATTTTATGATAAGGAGCCACTGAAGTTTGAGATAAGGGAGTAAGGTCATCACAGTCGTGTTGTTCAGCAGTAATTCTGGCAGTAACATGGTGGATACCTCTGGCTATACTGAGAAGCAAAACAATGTATTAAATACAAATAACAAATATAAATAAGCTGAAAAATGATTGAGATCTGTTTTAAATGATAGAGTTGTAATTGATCACTAATATTAGGAATACATCAACATTCTGAAGAGTAGCTGCAATCTTAATTATGATGCAGCAAAGCAACATAATTAATAAATTAGAACACAATGGCCCATTTCTATCTCTTGCTGTGTAGTCTTGGGCAAGTTACTTGATTTATCTGGTTTCTGATTTTTTTTAATAACATGGGAATTATAATAACTTTAATACTTCTTAGGGTTGTTGTATTAAAGAAGTAGGAACTATGAACACATAGAACAGAAACTGGTGTATGGGAAGCAACATATATAGGAAATGTTAGCAAGTTTTTCTTTAAACATCTCCAAATCTTCCAAATGTCTTGAAAAATCCATCAACCTTAATCTAGCTGATACTAATGTACTATGTTTAGAAAAAGATAAATTTATAAATTTTTTGTTTTTAATCTTAATGAACTGAGATTGACTTGTATATAGCAAGTGATTAAATAACAAATAACACTTTGAAATTATGGCTATTTTAAATTATCAAAACAAAAATACACAAACAAAAACATTAGTAGTCCCTGAAATACATTCCTCTCATTAAAGGGTTCGCATTTTAAAGATATACCGGAATTCATGAAAACAAGTATCCAAATGAAGATGAACTCTAGGTGATTTCAGTGGTTAGGGCAATGGAGAAAAGATCCATTCTTTCTAGTAGAGAATACACACAAAGGCAAAGCAAGTAGCCAGGGCCTGACTGAGGCAAGTAGGTGCTGAGACCAGGGAAGGGTACTGGCATTCAAGACAGAAAACAGCATCTTATAGAATGGTTGACAACAGTGGAAATCAGGGTAGCAGGCAACAGGTGCTCTTAGGGTATCCAGGAAGGCAAGGGATCAAACCTAAGATAGCAAGACTACCAGGTATGCCTAGGGTTAACCTGCATGTTGAAGGAAGGTGTAGGTAAGACTGGGAAAGTGGGTTTAGGTTTCTGAGATGTATCATACCAAAGAAATATGTTTTACCAAAAGGTAAGGGGAGATCAAAACACATGAAATATTTTTTAGAAGTTGCTGTGACTTTAGCTATCACTTTTATGAGTCTTGAAATTTTCCCTGTGGTCATTTCACCATTTAATTTACAGTCTGTTCATGATTTTCTTTTCCATTCTCTACCACAAGGAAGAAAGTTTTAGGAATCACTTCTGTCTTAATCAATGATAAAACACTCAGAATGATATTGCATTAAAACTGTTTGTAGCACAAGTAGTAACTAATACACACCATTGTATTTCAAAGAATTAACAGAATGCAGCCTTTAGAACGTATTAAATGAATACACAATTGATAATGCAGAGGGAAGTGGCCCAAAGAAGTTGAGCTGTACCATACAGGAAACAGAAGGATTAAATCTTTTGAGATTGAGAAAGCATTTCTTCTCTGATACATTCAAATTCTTTGCTTTGAGAATATAATGAATAAAGATAACTCAAAATAACTTTTACATGTATTTATATATGAAAAATATGTGAATGAATTGCTAGCCAACCAACATTATGTTCAGTGAAAGAAGATTTAGTAGAAAACATTTTTTAAAATGTTATACCACCCCAAGAAGTATTTTAAAAATTTGCGAATTCAAAATGCACTTGGTATTGGCAATCAAATATGAGTTAAGCACAGTGTTATGCTCTGAGGGCCCAAAGATGACCAAAATCATGGCCCATGAACTCAGTGAGCTTGTGTTTACAAGAAGCTGGACATTTCAGCTGGATAATTTCAATGTAATGTTGTTAGTGTTTTGATAAAGTTGTGAAGCACTGAGACTGAGATTTTAGGTTATTTGGAGCAAAGGAGGAGGTGGAGCAGTGAAGGGAGGGGCCATGCTCAGGAGGATTTATGAAGGAGAGACAGCAAGGAATGGTCTCAAAAGTTGAGTTGTGTAACTCAACTAAAGAAGAAGAAAAGTTTTTTGGACAAGATGAAAGTACATGAAAAGGTAAAAAAAGAAGTAAGAGATGATGCTGGTAAAACAGGAAGTCTCACTCAAATTACATTTTATCAGACTAAATAACTGAAAGATTTTAAGTAGAAGAGTGTCATGATGAGATTTATATTTTACGGTGAACATTCTGGTAGAAATATGAAGGATAAATTTGAATGACACAAAAATGGAGATGGGGGAAATACTAATGTGATTTTTGCCAGGAGTGAGAAAGAAATGAAAGGGGCCAAAACTAAAACACTGGTAGTAAGAATGGAAAGAAAGGAAAATATTCCAAAAATAGGTCATATTTTTAAGTGGACATGTAAATTGGATTTGAGGGTATAGAGCAAAGTATAGGATGACTTTTTTATTTCAAGCTGAGGAAAGAAGCACAGGTTGTAATAATGGTTTCACGAACTTAATATGATATAGGAAAGAACAACAGATCTGGAATGTAAGAACACCTCATTATTTGTAATGAGGAGAATGTGGGGAGGCAAATAATGAATCTATTTTGGTTATATTGAATTTGAGCTTCTTCAGACTTTGTATAGTCACTTCTCATTTAAAATAAAACTTTACTGGGTACCTATCTCTTGTAATGAATGGATAGCAAGAGGATGTTGGGTACACAGATACAAGATGAAATCTGATCTAGTCTATGTCCCTCCTCTCCTACCATTCTATCCCCTCTCCCTCAGTCCCCAAGCTGCTCTTTCTTCTTCCCATTACAGGAACATATTGACTACAAAGTGATATGTTCTATGTACTCAGGAGAAAGGATGTGGAAGGAAAAGGTTACAAAGAAGAAAACAGGCTGAGTCCTGCCCCAAAAAGGCTCTTCTAAAACTGTTTTCCACTTACAGTCTTCTAGCCTTAATGTTCTCTTTATATGCTTATGACTATGATCAATAGTTATATGGCTAAAATCCATCCTGGGTTAACTCAGTGATTATTACAAAACGGTAGACAGAAGAATACTTAACACATTTCTATTGATTGCTTTATAGTGAGAGAATTTAGAAGGACATTAAAAATAATTTCAAAGTGCATCTCTGAAGAGTTAGTTAACTAATTCTTTGGTTTTTTATTTTCCAGATATTTGAAATCAGGGTTGGTGAAAATTATAAATAAATATTATATCTATTTTTTCTCAATTTTTTTATTGTGATAAGATATACATGTCATGAAATTTACCATTTTTAACTTGAAATTTAAGTGTATATTTCAGTGTCATTAAGTACATTCACAGCATTGTGCCACCATCACTACCACCCATCTCCAGAATTTACACTAGTTTGAATTTTTTGTGAAACCATTAATTGATTTAGAAATCAAGACATATTTATTGCCTGCCTTTCCATCTTATATATTCCATTTAAAGAAAAAAACAGAACTTCTGCTCTTCTCTAAAATTGTATCTAGAGCAATTCCTTCATAAATCAAATATCAACTTATGGATATTTAAATTCAGCAGAGAGTTTTAACATTCTACCAATTCTTATGTTCTGTAAGAAAAAATATTGTGTTATCTGACTGAAGCAAAAAATGCTCTATAGTTAACCATACCAGTGCTACGAATACTAAATATTCCCTTCAGTTAAAGTGAAATTTAAAGTTCCCAGTTGCTACTCAGTACAATACATCCTTAATAGAGCAGCCGATGTGAGCATTAAGCATATAAACCAAGGCCAGGCTCGGTGTCTCAGCCTGTAATCCCAGCACTTTGGGAGACTGCAGCAAGTGGATTGCCTGGGCCCGCAGGTTTGAGACCAGCCCAGGCACCTTGGTGAGCCCTTGTCTCTACAATAAAATAAAATAAAAAATTAGCCGTGGTAGTGCATGCCTGTAGTTGCAGCTACTTGGGAGACTGAGGCAGAAGGATCATTGGTGCCCAGCAGGTCGACACTGGGGTAGCTGTGAGTGTGCCACTGCACTCCAGCCTGGGTCACAGAGTAAGACTTCAATTCAAAAAAAAAAGAAAATGTAAATTGAGGCTGGACACTGTGGCCCACTCCTGTAATCCCAGGACTTTGAGAGGCAGAGGTGGGAGATTACTTGATCCCAGGAGTTTGAGACCAGCCTGGGTAGACAACATAGTGAGACTTAGTCCCTTCAAAAAATCGAGGTGTGGTACTGAGGTGGGAGGATCACCTGAGTCTAGCAGGTCAAGACTGCTGTGAGCCATGGTGGTGCCACTGCACTCCAGCCTGGGCGACATAATGAGACCCCTCAGATGATGCTTAAAGTTTTCAATAGTTTCCTATTGCACTTAAAATTAAATGTTAAGTCTACCCTCATTTTTTCCACATGATCCATTCCATCCCCTTTACTACTTTCCCTATTACCATTCCCCTTCCTGTTTCTTTCACACACTGTGTTTCCAGCTGTATTCTTTCAGAGAAATCTCTCAGATTCATATATCTAAATTAATATCATTCACACTCTCTCAAGCTTCTCTTCGGCATTTCACTTTATTTTTAAATAATTTTTGTATCTGAAGTTATACTTTGTATATATTTGTTTGTTTAACCTCCCATTATCAGAATGTAAGTTTCTTGAGGATGATGTTGATCCGTGTTGTGTTTCCACCACCAGGGACAAAAGCAGTGCCCAGTATGTCTTTGAAATTCAATAAAATATTCATTAACTAAATGAAAGTTGAAATTTATTTGGAGAGGTAAATACTTGACTTCAATAATATTTCATCATGGGAAAACAACTATGGTATAAATTGAGAGGGGGCATTTTCCTATTTAGAAGAATGCCCTAAAATCCTCAAATGGAGACAAAATAAAAGATGAGTTGCAAATCAGACATAAATTTATGTCCTATAAATAGTTTTCTCATAAATCAGACGTAAATTTATGTCCTACAAATAGTTCTCTCAAGTAAACACAAAAAGGTTTAAGAGAAACTTTATCAAAATATTTTGTTTAGTTTCAGAGTTTATAATTGATCTATGATATTTAAGAGGTATACTCAGGCTAACACAAATATTCAAAAATAATATTGTCAAGGGCATAGAATGTCTAAAACCTGAATGCAGTGGCTTTGATACATAAAGAAAAGAAAGATATTTGTTGATAAGTCAAAAAGAAATAAAGAACAAAGATCAGATATTGTGGTTATTTAGTTATATGAGTATACAATAACTGGAAAGAAATAAGAGATTGACATAGCATCTCAAGTGCTCTGTACTCACTGTGCATGGGGTCTGCATCCATGGCTCCCCATCGATCTGCATTGGCAGCGACTTGCTAGTCCTGGGGGAAAATATTTCATTTTAAGTATAACACTGAAATGCTTTATATTGCAGACTAAGATACAAGATAATGAGTCCAGGGAAGGCAAATGGCTGGGCTCTGAAGTTCTCTCTTTTGAAAGGGATTTCAACTCTTCACTATTAATGAATACCCTGGAAGGTACCTTGGTCACAGGAATGTTAACAGCTTCCTGGTAAATGTGGTGATATAAACAAAAATTCTGATGTCAAAAGAAAACGTCAGGGTTTATGTTTAATGATACCATCAGAATTCCTACAGCTAAAAGAGCTTCCTTATTTTCAGACCTTCATATTACAAACCAGGAGAAAAGATATTTGGTGTCTCAGATTTTCCAGTACCTACGCTTTTATATAGACAATGTCAATTATGTCTGTACCACAATATATAGTCTCACTCTTAGGGCAACAGCAACTTTTTTTTCCCCTTGTAGATGACATCTTGGAAAATAATTTCTTGAAAATGTTCAAATTTAATCCACACATAAAATCTTACAGTGCAATACTTTATTATTTAATTTTACAGAAACAATGTAACATTTTAGTCCACAAAATAATTAAAGTCAATGGTGCCTCAACAGTGTTTTTTTTGGGGGGGGAGGGTGGGTAATTTGCCCAGTAAATACTTTGGTGCTTCAGTAGACTAAAATGAATATAAACCAATTCAGAAGGAATAAAATTTGTATGTTAGAACTGGTGCATCAATGTGTTCATGTAGTCAGCAAAAGATAATCAGATTCCAACAAACTTGATTAGTGATAGCTAACTAATACTTTGTGAAGTCTGCAAAATTTTGATTATTTTGAAATATATATGTATTAATCATTGATCATTTGAAGTACAAACAAGACAAATATCGTTATCAAAGTTCTGCAAACGTTTTTTCTTTATTTTGATGAATAGACATCTCTCAAAAGAAGATATACAAATGACCAACAAACATATAGAAAAATGTTCAAAAAAAAAAACATCACTAATTGTCAGGGAAATACAAATCAAGATCACAGTGAGATACCGCCTTATATCAGGGAATGTCCATTATTTAAAAATCTATATACTTGCAATTCATTTGAGGCTATGCTGCGTCAAGCCTCCTTGTCAATTATCAAGAAAAAACTACCTTATGACCACGCAGGAGCACTGAGCCAGTCGCCGGCCAGCACTTTTCAGACCTGTGTATATTTGCCCCATCTCCATGGCTCCTTCCAATCCAACCACCTCCAGCAACTGGTCACTCAGATCTAAACAAACAAAGAAACAAAAAAGATGCACTGTAAGTTACAGTGTGTGTGTGTATGTGTGTGTGTGTGTGTGTGTGTGTGTGTATGTGTGCACGCACGCGCGCAAATATCCACAATTCAATGTCACTAGGTACTACAGTGATAAAAAAGTAAAAACTAATTCACCAAGAAATCTTCTGTCTTAGAAACTGAAAGTAATAAAAAGATGGCCTACTTTTGTAACTCTCAATTTTACTAAACCTTGGTGTTCTTTGGAAAATGATTTGTTGTCAGCTTATTCTGAAACAAAATGGGAGAATAGTTTCTGAGCCAAATAATACCAAAAAAAAAAATACCAGTAGTTTTTAACAGCAACAATCTTGATGTTATTCCACATGTATATATGGAACATTATACATCCCACATCAGACATTTGGCAGCATATATACATTTCAACACTATAAATAAAGTCTGAGGATATGCTGTCAAACATGATTTTGTTAAATTACTTGAACAAGAGACCTTAGAGATATTAAGCTGAAGCTTCTTATTTTATACATTAGAATGAGTCCTAAAATAATTGAGTAACTTGTCCATGGCAATAGGAAACTTTGTATAGAAGCATAAGAAACAAGATAAGTTTATTAAAATGTTGTTTTGATGTAAAAGAATATTCTGCCAAAATAGTATTCAAAAGTAGACCAGATAATTAGCACAGCACTATTGTTATTATTATTTTCTAGCAGAGGACATTAGAAAGGAGCTAATAGTGAGATGCATCACTTCTTGAGTGTTTACTAAGTGCCAGTCACTGGGTTAAGCACTTTCTACATATTATCTCATTTGCTCTCCGTCAAATTAATTTAAGATGACTATGATTATCCCTGTTTACAGCTGGGCAAGTTGAAAACAGGAGAAGTTAATTGTTTTATTCATAATCACATACTTAGAAAGTGACAGAACCAAAAATTGAACCCAACTACTTTGATGCACTATGCTACATTTGATAAATCAGTCTTATAAAAAGGACAGATTTAAGGAAAAAAAAAAACTATAGAAATGCTCTTCCATAGGGATGGGGGTAGCACCGTGTGAACTTAAAGGTCCCTTTCCAACCTGAAAAATTTGCACTCAGACAGAACGCAAAAGTTAAAAACTCACATTGGTAGAATCCCAGAGTCCTGCCCCTAGACACAGTGAGACTACATCTGCTCACTTGCTTAACTCAGGATTCCAGGACACTTGGAGGTAGGAATCTAGGTGTGCATACAAGGTACTTTTTAAAACTTTAATATTCCTAAGTGTTTCTGTGTATTTTCTAATATAAATAAATAATTTCATATTGTTTGAGTAGCAGGAAAAGCTAGGGAGTGAAATACAGTGGAAGGCATGATTATTATAAATGATAACCATGTAATAGCTGGTCATGATTGAGGTTGGACTTAGAGAAAAGCAAACAAATGTGTTTTGTGTGGAATCCATTTTGTATAGAAAGCCCTCACTCTCACTAATGAATTCATTTTAGTGTGGAATTCGGAGACATTAATGATTTATTTTCAGTTTAATTGTGTGGTGACAAATAGTGCTTTTATATCTCAAAGTTAATTAGGCTCATGATCATTGGCAAATTTAATAAAATAACTTAAAACAGAGTATGTGACCAAGACTCAATTTTTTAAGTGTATGCTTGAAAAACCATTTTTTGATCCTCAAACTGTAGCTGCAGTAAGAGCTTACTCCAAGTAAAAACAATCTTTTAGCTACAAAATCAAATGTTAACAAGTCATGATAAGTTAGAGCATCCACCTTGCTGTTCTGAGCCCTATTTAGACTTATTTCTCATGAAACTTATTCTGTGTTTCTAGTTTAAATTTTTGTTGCCAAGAACAGATGGACAAGGAATGGAAACATATTCTTTCAGCTGTAGCCGGCACTAAAATGTGCTTGGCTCTATAGCCTGGGTGTTAATATACGCATTTTGTAGATATATGTCAACCAGAAAACGACATTGTGGCAAGCACTGAAGTCCCAGATGTGTGCCTGGTGATATTTATAAAACAACAATCACCACCACCACAATCACAGCCACGGGATTGAAGTTCACATTTAGTGTTGTAGATTTTACACTGTTTGATTCCTTAAATAGGTGAAATTTCATTCTAATTTTTGTAATGAGCTGAAGCTGATTGATGAGAACCATTCTATAAGAAACGAATTACTTTCTCACGACAGAGTTAATCTGTGCACCCTAACTTTTTCATGAATCACAGAGATTCGTCTACACCCACACCATATTGCTACTGTCTACCACCCTCCTTCTGATTTTTAAAAAATTTGTCTTTGTTTTTCTCTCTGAAAAGATGCCCTAAAAATCCATTCTGCCATTAATAATCAGTAATTAAGCTATTTCTCATAAATTTAGAAGACTTATGCTTTTAAACTTTCATGTTTCTGCTAACATAAATAATTTTATGAGAATAATGGAATGTTTACTAACTCCAACAGAGGTATATAAATACTATATTTCTTTTAATTAGGTGTTCATGGAAAAACAAAATAAAATGAAACTCTAAATTATTCCCATAACATTTCCACATTTTTTGATAACAGCACAATTTGCTGTGTCGGTATACAATCGATCCTTTCTACACGTTATCTTTGAGCACAAGTTCCTGATTGAGTTCAGATAAAGAGAGTTTCCATATAATTTTGAATTCTGGTTCTATATGTGGTACCTCTGAAAACATCAAAGATTTCCTTGCCTCAGAGTCTAGCTAAAATTTATTTTAAGTGCAACTCTCTCTGGAGTATGCTAACCAGTCAGATTAACCTAGTTAATTGGTTTGCTATCAGGCTATTGGTTTCAGATTTAACGGTAGGAATAGCAAACTATGCTCCATGGACCAAATCTGGCCTACAGCAAAAAACAATTTTTAAAAATAAGGTATTGTGACATCTGCAAATTATGCAATATTCAAATTTCAGTGTCCATAAATTATTTTTCATTGGAACATAGCCATACTCACTGGTCTATGTATTGTCTATGTTTGGTTTTGCAATATAGTGACACAGTATAGACTACATGGCACACAAAACTGAAAATATTTACTATCTGGACTTGTAGATAAGTTTGCCACACTCTGCTTCAAAGAAACATGACCAGTTTCAGATCACTGAGCTTTTCACTTTAGTACTGCCTGCTATAAATGCTAAATGGCATTTTATTTTTTTTAATTTCTGAAAGACTTAATGTCCCAGCACTAATTCCTCAGTGCATGTAACTGTCAAGAGAACAGTTATTCTAAACTGTGAAGTCCCACCATACTTTTGGGCTGTGAGGTTTGCCACAATCCATTTGTTATACCAAAGTTTGCAAATAATTTTATTAGAAAAGAAGCTAGAACAATTGAACACTCAATGGTAGGTTCAATCATTGCATTCCAGTTGCCTTTCTTAAGTGTGTGGGAAAAAAAAGTAGATTCATAGACCCAGACCTGGAGACCCAGGTAGGAATCGCTCTGCTACCATCAGTGATCTGGCAAGCACTGAGACATCTGACACCCTTATATTGAGAAGTGTATGTGTTTATCTAGACAGAGACAATGTTTTTATTCAATTTAATGTTTCTAGGTATACTTTTGAAGGGGAAAACAATATATTTCAGAAAGATTTAACAAGTCTTTTAAAATATCTCCATGAGGGTGACAGAGGCAAGTTAGGTATCTTCAAATTTAAAATAGAAAGAATATAAGTGGTGCTTCGGAAGGAAGAAACAGTAAAATAATCAAAGTTGGATCATATCAGATCAGAATTTTTAACACAAGATATCTGAATGGGGAAAATACAACTTTATTTCACTACAATGTAATTGAAATTAAGCACTTCTTTAAAGTATAAATTTAGACAAGAAACCATAGTTGTAGTAGCAATACTTGTGATTTTGTCAATTATAGATATCACAGATGCTGCCATATCACATTACAGTTGTTACAATAGTTCCTTCTTTTTAAAAATCAATAAATTTTAGTTAGTCACAATCTCAAAGTATCTTTAATAGTCTCTATAAAATACTTTAAATTTTATTTTGTTTACATTTTCATTTTTCATATACTATTTCAAAATACTATTTATATTCATTATTATTTTGAAATTTTAATACGTATTGAATGTCTGCTAAATGTTTAGAGTTATTTTGTGAATAAAGATGCATATATATATATATATATATATTCCTAAACCAAAATTTTTATAGTACTTCAATGCAATTATTCTCATTTTTTAGCCTATATATTTTACTTTATAAATTTTGAAACATTAGTCTGAGGAGAGTCAATAAATTTTACCAGACTGAAAAAAGAGGACTACAGCAAAAAAATAGTTAGAATCCCTATTTTCTTTAGAGTTGAATTTGTCTTTGACCTTATAAATCATTCCTTGAGCACTTTTTGTTACACAAGTAATCAGGAGTATGAATGTAAGTCTGAAAGTCATGGACATATATAGATTAGAGAACACAGGAACAGCACAGCTATTAAGTGGGTAATATTTATTCATAGCTTAGTGTCTTCATTTTTGACAGTTATGCCCTGATAATATGTCTCATTATATAATTGTTTCAGACTGCCATATGTGAAGGAACAGAGGAGGATGCATTACAAACACAGACTGGATGTGGGTTGTAGCATTTCATAGAAAATAATGTGTACTGAAGAAAGGGGAAGGGTAGGATGGAGCAGAGCAGGGCAAACTCCTTTGTGCATGGTCTCCAACAACACTCTGCACCACTGTGGGAGGCCATGGGGAAGTACATCATTGACTCAGCAGGAGCATTTTGTAATCAGCATAAATAGCTAATTGTATTGCTACTTGTTAAGTTCATATTTGGCCCATGACAAGACCAAGCTAGCTATGGAGTTGTACCTTGGTTTGTACATTATGATCCTTTCAGCGATGCTTCATTTACCTAGCAATGATTTAAACATGTCTAAGCATCAACCATAAACTTTCAAAAATCCAAAGTATATATGAAATTCATGCACCAAAGTGAGTAATTCAAGGATTCTTCTTCAACATGTTTGTCTATATTCCGTAGATTCTCAGTTTATATGTTCTTCTAACAAGCATAAATAGCTGTTTCCTCTGACCTGCACACATTGGAAGATATGAACTTTAAAAGGAGATGGGTAGAGGGTACTTTAACAATAATGTATTAATAGGGACTCCATGTTTCATGGCACGAGTATGTAAATATAAAAGCAGGCATTTGGCACCATAAGGAATATACTATACAATTGTAGGTCTATTCACAAAAAAGAGAGAATGGGGAGGGTTAATAACTCTATTGCATGCCTGCTATGAACAGGCTCCCGGGTAAGTGATTTATGGGCATCTTTCCATTTAATATTCTCAACAATATTTTGAAGATGGTAGTATTCTCTTCATTTTCTTGTTGAGGAAACTAAGACCCTTGTTCAAATCTTATATAATTGAAAATCTGGGTTTCTAACTAGTGATGCTTGATCCCACATTCCATGTCATTTACTATGACAGCAGTAAGAAATGACCAAATAAATGTTTTCAGTCATGGTAGAACAGTTACTACAAAGGAATTTAAAAAATATACTATAACAAGTAGTGTGTGTGTGTGTGTGTGTGTGTGTGTGTGTGTGTGTATATATATAGAAAATATAGATAGATAATCTTAAAATGGTGATGCTAACTATCCTACCACTAAATCATGTCAGATATCATCACAAAATTAACACATCACAAAACTCTAATTTATAATGACTACTCCATGTAGTGTGTGAATTATACTCTGAATAATCTGTATAAGAAGGCTAAGAGCCTGGTCTTGCCATACCCACATGTTTCTGGGCCTGGCCCAACTGCTGATCTGGCAATGCCTCAGCCTCTATCAACAGACTGCTGCAGGGTTGCCTGGGACCAGCATATCCATGCATGTCTGAGCCAATTCTGACCACCAGTCTGGCGTCTGATTGACTTCTCTGTAAAGACCACTACATAGATGCCTGGCACCACTGCCTCAATTCCTGGTCCAACATTTGGTCCAGCAATGGTCCTGCCTCCCCGGAGAGACTGACAGCACAGCACTCTTACCCTACAACCAACACAACACTCCTACCGTCAGCAGAACTGCACCACTGTCATCAAAAAATGCAACCTAGACAAGTGAAGCAATCACATGTATCACTGATGAGAATTATAGCAGAAGAAACAGCTTGGAGATCAAGTTACCCAGTCTACCCAGAGCCAAAGTCAATGTACCATACTAATTGACACCCTAGGACCCATCTATAAGAAGTTTCTGCCTACAAAACTTATTCCATAAAATTTGGGAAAAAAATAACTATTACTCCATTAGATTCACAAATGTCAATATAGGAACACAAGAAACAATGAAAACACAAGAAACATGACACTGGCAAAGAAATACAATAAATTTTCAGTAAAGATCCCAAAGAAAAGGGTATTCATGAAATGCCTGAAAAGAAATACAAAATAATGATTTTTTTAAAGGAAACTCAGTAAGATACAAGGGAACACAAACAAGTCAATAAAATTGGTTAAACAGTTTATGATCTGACTGAGAAATTTAAAAGAAAAAATATATATATGCATAATAAAAAAAGAACCAAGCAGAATTGGAGCTGAAATTCAATAAATGAAATATAAAGAATATAATTGAGTGCTTCAACAAAAGCCTAGATAAAGTAGAGGAAAGAATTTTTGAATACGAAGACAGGTTTTTTTGAAATAATCCAGTAAAATAAATAAACAAACAAAAAACAAATAAATAAATAAATAAGGAGAAAGTTTACAAGACTTATGGGTGAAAGTTTACAAGATCATCAAGTGAATTTTTAAAAAAATATTTATTTATTCATTTATTTATTTCATTATATGAGTGCTAGAGGATAAGAAATGCAGAAAGGCAAAAAAAAAACTATCTAATAACATAACAGCTGAAAATGTGTCCCAAGTATTGGGAGAGAGATGGACATCCAGATTCAGGAAGGTCAAAAGTCCCAAACTAGATTCAACCCAACAGGTCCTGTCTGTGGCACATTGTAATCAAAATGTCAATAAGACATTGAAACTGCAATGAGACCATAAGGTGATAGATTCAAAGTGCTGAGAGAAAAAGACTGTAAGCCAAAAGTACTGTGTCCAGCACAGCTGTCTTTCAGAAATGAAGAAGAAAGAAAGAACTTCCCAGATAAGGAAAAGCTGAGGAAATTCATCATCATTAGACTGACCTAACAAGAAATGCTTGAAAGAATGCTATAAATGAAAATAAAATAACTATAATTATTATAATAAAGCACACGAAAGTCTAAAACTCACAAGTAGATGTAAATTCATAAAACAAACTTAGAATATCTGAGTGATGTAATGGTGCTATGTAAATCTTTCAATCTTCTAGTATGAAGGTTTATAGTTAAATGTTCAAAAGCAACAACAGTTACAATTAGTAACTAAGAAGCGCACAATAGACAAAGAAGTAAATTAAGACAAAAATATGAATTCTGTGTGGGTAAGAAGTTTAAAATATTTTTTATGTAACCCAAGTGAAGTTGCTATTAGCTTAAAACAGTTTATTCTAATTACAAAACTCTTTCTGTTAGCCCCCATGGTAACCACAAAGAAGCAAATTACAGCAGATAAGCAGACAAGTACGAGAAAGGCAAAAAAGCTTAGCACTGCAAAACAAAAACAAAAACCCCACAAATTAAAGAGGTAAACAAATAAGACATACAGAAAGAATCTATAAAACAGCCAGAAAACTATTAACAAATTGGCAAAAGTAGGTTCTTATATATCAACAATAATCTTGTATAGGCATAGATAAACTTTCTAATTAAAAGGTAAAAAGTGACTGAATAAACGAAACAAAACAACAAGACCGAACTATATGCTACCTATAAGACCCTCACCTCACTATTATAAACAAAAACTGAAAATGAAGGGATGAAAAAGTCATTCCATGAAAACAAACACCAAAAGCAAGCAGAAGCTATATTTGTTACAAATAAAATTGACTTTAGGTAAAAAACCATAATAAAAGACAAAGGAGGGCCTTACATAATGATAAAAATTTCAATTCAACAAGAGTATAAAACAATTGCAAATATCTTTTCAACCAACACTAAAGCATTCAGGTATATAAAGCAAAGTCTTAAAAGGAAAGATAGACTACAATACAAACATATTAGACATCTTCACCTCACTGTCAACAATGGATAGATCATATAGACAAAAAGTTAAGAACAAAGCATTGAACTTAAATTGCACTATAGACCAAATGTAACTAGCAGATATTTACAGAGCATCCTATTCAATAACTGTAAAATAAACATTTTTTAAACTGCACATGAAACATTCTCCAAGATAAATCACATGTGAGGCTATAAAGCAAATATTAACAAACTTAAGAAGATAGAGAACATATCAAGTATCTGTTCTGACCACACTGGTATAAAACTAGAAATTAACAAAAAAACTTAAACAATCAACCAATATCCTCCTAAATAATCAATGGGTCAATGAAGCAATTTAAAGAAAAATAGTTTTTCCTTGAGACAAATAAGAATGGAAACATGTCTTCCCAAAACCTATAGAGCACAGCAAAACCAGTTGTAAGAAGAAGTTATTTGTAATAAATGCCTACATCACAAAGAAGAAAGATTTTGAATAAACAATCTAGCAATGTAACTCAAAGAACAAGAAAATCAGGAACAAATTAAACTCAAAATTGAAAGAAGGAAGAAACTACAAATCTAGAGCAGAAATAAAATAGTGCCTTAAAAAATTCAAAAGATCAACAAAATGTAGAAATTTCTTTAAATAATAAAGAGAAACTGACAAACCATTAGTAAGGTTAAAAAAAGAGAGTGAAGTGTCAAATAATTAAAATCAGAAATGAAAAAGGAGACAATAAAACTATTATCACAGAGATACATAGGATCATAAAAAACCAATATAAAAATTATCCATCAACAAATTTAATAATATAGAATAAATGGATAAATTGCTGTACATGTACAACCAACTAAGTTTAATTTATGAAGAAATGAACAGGTCAATAATGAGGGAGAGAAATTGAATCAGTAATAAAAAGTCTTCCATGAACTAAAAGCCCAGGATTAATGAGTTCACTACTGAACTTGATCAAATATTTAAAGAACTAACACTAATTCTCCTCAAATTATTCCAGAAAATTAAAGAGGAGGGAATACTACTAAACTCATTTTGTGAGGCCAGCACTACCCTGATTCTAAAACCAGGCAAGAACACAACAGAAAAAAACTACAGGCCAATATCCCTGATGGACATAGATGCAAAATGACTCGACAAGATACTGGCAAACCAAATCAAACAGCACATTACAAAGAACATTCACCATAAACAAGGGGAAATTTATCCTTGGGATGCAAAGAAGGTTTAACCAATACAAATCAATAAATGTGATCTGCTATATTAACAGGAAGAAAGACAAAAACTGTGATCATTTCAACAGATGCAAGAAATCATTTGGCAAAATTCAACATCCCCTTATCATAAAAATTTGTTTTTTACTTTTTGAGTTGGAGTCTCACTCCATCGCCCAAACTGGAGTGCAGTGGCACGCTCCCGGCCACCACAGCCTCAACCTGCTGGGCTCTGGCGATCCTTTCACCTTAGCCTTCCAAGTAGCTGGAACTACAGGTGCTCGGCTAGTTTTTGATTTATTGTAAAGATGAGGTCTCGCCAAGTTGCCTGGGTCTCGAACCTATGGGCTCAGGCAATCCACTAGCCTCAGCCTCCCAAAGTGTTGGGATTACAGGCTGAGCCATTGAGCCCGGCCAAAAATTCTTAACAAATTAGTTAATGTACACCTCATAAAGGTCGTATGTGACAAACTCACAACTCAAATCATACTAAATGGGGAAAAACTAGAAACATTTCTGTAAGATAAGAACAAGCCAAGGATGCCTAGTTTCACCACTTCTATTCCATGTAGTACTGGAAGTTCTAGACAGAGCAATTATCCAAGAGACAGAAAAGATATCCAAATTAGAAAGGAGGAGGTCAAATTGTCTCTGTTTCCAGATGACATAATTACACACACACACACACACACACACACACACACACACACACACAGACACACAAAAGACTACTAAAATACTGTTACAAATAATAAACACAATCAAATTGCAGGATACAAAATCAACATAAAACAATCCATAACATTTTTATACAATAATAGTGTACTATGTAAGTATGAAATCACACACAAAAAATTTTCACTTACCATCTTACCATAACTACAAAAATAAAATAAGATACCTAGAAATAAATGTAACCAAGGAGGTAAAAGATTTCTATGATGAAAACTACAAACTTTGATAAAAGAAATTGAAGAAGACAAAAATAAATGAAAAGACATATTGTGTCCTGAAATGGGACAAATTAATATTGTTTAAATGGTTATAGTACCCAAAGTCATCTACAGATTTAACAAAATCCCTATCAAAATGCCAATAATATTGTTCACAGAAATAAAAAAATCCTAAAATTCATACAAAGCCACGAAATACTCCAAATAGCTATAGAAATACTTAGCAAAAAGAACAAAGCTGGAGGCATTACATGACCTGATTTCAAAATATACTACAAAGCTATAGTAATCAAAATAGCATTGCATTAGGATATAAACAGAAACATTGACCAATAGGGCAAAATAGAGAGCTCAGAGATAAATTCATGCACCTACAACTGATTTTTACCAAAGATGCCAAAACACACATGTATAAAAATATAGTTTCTTCAATAAATGGTGCTGGAAAAACTGGATATCCGTATGCAAACGAATAAGACTAGACCCTAACTCAGCATTTACAAAAATCAACTCCAAAAGGATTAAAACTTTAATGTAAAACCTGAAATCATGAAACTACTAGAAGAAAACATGGGGAAAATTCTTCATGACATTAGGCTGGACAAAGACTTTAAAAATAAGACCACAAAAGTGTAGCCAACAAACACAAAACTAGACAAATGGGATCACATCAAATTAAACAGCTTTTGAAGAGCAAGGGAAACTATTAGCGGAATAAAGAAACAGCCTACAAAATAGGAGAAAATGTCTGTAAACTATATATCTGACAGAGTTACTATACAGAATATCTAAGTATTGTAAACAACTTGATACAAAAAAAAACTCATTTAAAAAATAGACATAAAACCTTAATAACATTTCTCAAAAGATGTACAAATGGCCAGTTGGTATATGAAAAAGATGCTTAGCACCATTACTCATAAAGGGATTATAAATCAAAACCACGATGAGGTTATCATCTCATTTCAGTTAGAATGACTAGTGTCAAAAAGGTAATAGAAAGCAAGTGTTAGCAAGGATGTGGGAAAAGGGAACACTTGTGCACTTAAACTAGTACAGCTATTATGGAAATCAGTAATGAGTTTTCTCAAAATATTAGAAATAGAGCTACCATATGATTCAGCAATCCCACTATTGCTTGTATATCCAAAGAAAATGAAATCACATCCCAAAGAGATATGAGGGAGGATCCAAAAAACCAAGAATTTATTTATTAAAAAATGTATATTTAATCTTGCATGTTTAAACTTCAGTCACAATCAAAATACTCTCCATTTGATGTAATACACCTATCGAGACGCCTTTTCCACTCCTCAAAACAGTTTTTGAACTGTCAATTTTGATGTGTTTTAGTACTCCTGCTGTTTTTTGTTTCACCTCTTCCACATTGGCAAAATGTTTCCCTTGGAAGATATTTTTCATTGGGGAAACAGAAAAACGTTGCTCGGGGCAAGATCGGGTGAATAGGGAGGGTAGAGCACCAGGGGTCATGTCATTTGTGGTCGAAAACTGCTGAATGAACACTCAGTGTGATATGGGCAGGTGTGCTCACAAATCACCCATCACTAAATGAATATACGCATTGAAAGAAACTACCCCCCTCCCCAAATTCATTGAAACTGAACACAATCACTCACAATACTAGCTGGTGCACTGATGCCGATGGGTTTCTAGAACACTCATCTAGCAGGAGAAGCCTGTACTATAAAGGGCCCACCCTCCAAAAGGTAATTCCGGTTTTCTTGGCGGGGGGTCCTCCCTTCTATTCGCACTGCCATGTTTATGGTAGCACTATTTACAGTAGCCAATATATGGCATCAACCAAGTGTCCAACAACAGATAAACAAATTTAAAAGACATGATATATATGCAACGGAAAACTATTCAGCTTTAAAAAATGAAATCCTGTCATTCGTGACAACATGAATGAACTAGAGGACATCATATTAAGTGAAATAAGCCGGAAAAGAATAATGAATACTACGTGATCTTATTGATTTTTGGTTGTGGAGCTTAAAAATATAATAACAACATTATAAAAGCAGAGAGTAGCTCACACCTGTAATCCCAGCACTTTGGGAGGTGAAAGTGAGAGGACAGCCTGAGCTCAGAGGTTCGAGACCAACTTGGATGGATTTACAGTCTATAATACTCAGTGATCTACTACAGAAACAAAGAACTGAGTACTACATGTTCTCACTCATAGTGGACCCTGGAGACTTATCATAATGCTGTAAGAAAGAGATTGGCAGTAGTGGGAAACTGCCTGGGCGGAGGGGAGCCACAACATCAATAAAGGTACCTGATCTCAAACCAGGTGAAGTGGGGACCAAAAGGAGCCCCAAGCTTTACCTGTACAGTGACCACTTGCATATCCAATCCTGAATTGTACTCCATATCTTTAAAATTAAATTAAATTAAAATTAAAATAGTAAAATATTTTACATTACAAAATAGCTAGAAGAGAAATTTTTTAGTGTTCTCACCAGAAAGAAATGATAAATGTATGAAGTGATGAATATACTAAATACTCTGATTGGGCCATTCGGCAACGTAGATATGTAGATATGTATTGAAACATTAAATTGTACCCCATAAATATGTACAATTACAATGTGTCAATTAAAAAAACAAATGAAATATTTAAAGAGAAAAGAAGACTAAGAAATGCAGAACACTTTTTGGAAAGATTTTCAACAAAAATGGTTAACATGTAAAAACAAAAAAGATTGTCTAGTGCATAAATGGATTAACTAGAGTTATTTGAAAAAAATCTGGCAGTGTGAAATATTCCATTCCCTGTTGAAATTTGTAAAATGAGGGTTGAGGTATATATACAGAAATATATACATAATTTTTTTCATAGTGAAATCACATGCCTGACTTTAAAAATGACTTTTAAAGAATGGATTTGATCATCTCTTTCAAAGCCATCTGTTTTTTGAAAACAACCAGCCAGAGCTGACTATAACTTTGTGTTTTCATTCTAAAATTCTGAACTTCCCTGACTGGATCTCTCTCTTTTTTTGTTTTTTTTTAGAGGAGAAATCAGAAATCACAGTAAGGCATATTGTCAACAGTCTCCCTATTGTGACCAAAGTGGTTCAGGGTCTGTAAGTCACTTTGTTATAGAACACTTGAAAAGTGATCTTCACCACGGGACACATAATCGAAGAAATCATAAGTATTATATTCACCAGACCCATAGAGAACCAGTTTAAAGACTTCCCACAGCAATCCATTGCTGCAACTGGCATGTGTAGTATAAGTCAATGTACGTGGAGAGATTGTGAGCATTAGCTAGGAATGAATATGAACACAGCTGCTGCTGGGTCCTTGAATCTGTTTGTTCTCATGAAGCTTTGCGGAGGGACTGAAGGCTCTCGCTTGTTTTCTGTGTGAATGAGCCGTTAGTGTGTGTGGGAATGTTTTCACAGCACCCTGCCTCTTTTGCCCTCTTCTATAAACCAAGCTACTTCTCGTGTCTCCTCATATTAGTGCCATCACTAAACAAAGAAGTGCTCATGAATGAAGGCTGATGTCAGCAAATCCTGAATAGCTTCTGGAGGGGCACCCTGAACCCTATCACTGAGGCCGGCTAAGGGGGTGAAGTCACCAGAGAGTTCACTAACTCTTACTGTCCTAAGAATCAAGCAGTTCCGACAAATAAAAGCAAAATTAAAAAAAATTACAATTCAATGTAATGGAGCTCAGGGCCAATATAATTTTACATAGAACTGCATATTCTTTACATTCAATATCCAGGAACACTATGAAAATTAGTTATTTTTTGAACATAGGCTATAATGAGATGTTTCTACTGTCCTTTATTATAAGTTTAATGAAACATTTAAAAACTTTTCTGAAATCAAGAAAAATTTTAAAATATGGTAATGTGTTTGAACTTACTTGTAAACTTAATGCTGAAAATTAAAGTGAGGATGAAACATAATGATGACAAATAGTGATTTACACTAAACATTTCCCTGTATAACAGAGCTGTTTTTGGTATCCAATTTATCCCGTTTATATATAAATATTACACGCCAAGCAAGAGATTAAGTGACTCCATTATATTTGAGGTTATTGTGCCTAAAAGCACTGCTGGCCAGAAGTAAATCTTACTCCCCCAGCAGTTTGTCTTCAGAGAAGAGACTAATGACTAAATAGAATTAAATCCCAGCAAACTTCATTTAATGAAACTTTTTGGTACTAGCAAAATATAGGATTATACCATGAAGTTTGGTGTCTTGCCAGAGAACCCTTGAGAACCTGTTGAGTTCAAGGTTCTGCACAACAGGAATGTCATAGTGTCTGTTTAGAATAGTGTGTATGTTTAAGGAGTTTTTCTGTTAATGCAGGACTGAGGACCCCTTGCTTGTGAACTGAGACAGGACTTTTATTGTCATAAGCACTAAACATACTTCATGTCAAAATTGCCTCACCATTTAAAGATGATCAGTTATTGACTTGTCAATGCCTCTAGGAAAGAATTGAGTCAGAAAAATACTCTGCTTAATATTACCTTTTTAAAAATGCTTCAATTGATTCTGGAAGATGAACCATCTTATGTAATAAGCTACCTGTGAACAAGTATCACTCAGTATATACCCAAATACTTCTGTTTTGTGTATTTTCTTTTCCTTTTTCCCATTTCTAATACAGTAAGGTAACCTATTTTATGAACTTATGTCTACAAAAAAGGAATTATATTATTGTTTTGGATTACTAAGTTGAATTAGTGTTGACATAAGTAGTTTTATTTGGATGGAGTTTTGCAATAAATTTCATTTGTAAATACTAATAAGAAATAAAATATTCTTTGTCATGTCAATTACAAAGGTAGCAGAGAAATCCATTCCACACATGAAATCACTCAGAAGAGAGAACTTGCAACCCACTATAGTATAGAAGATCTTTATTATCTAGTCAGGCACATTACAATACTTATTAATCATGTACTGACAAGTTTCCAAAGAGCTTGAATTAAAAAAAAATAGAATAAGGCCTTGTATATAGAAATGCTGAGGGATTCGGATAAGTACAAAAAGTCTCTGTGAAAAAGTTTTCCTTTATGTTTTAAAAAGCATGTCATTTTATCTTTACAAAAGAACTACACAGATATTAGTCCAGTTTTTAGAAAATAGAGCAACATTCATGACTAATAGTAATGTGAAAAGTAGAAATGGAACATTAAAAGTACCTTCACTCCTAGTAACACTTGAAACCTAAGAGAAGTTCAAATGCAAACTTCCAGATTTTCAACACTGAGAAACTAAAGACTTTATCTTCCCTTTCAAGGAGTTGCTTTGGGAGGTGGAGAAAACCAAAACCTCTTTTGTAGTACAGACTTTGCCAATATATTTCATTTTTCTTCTACCTCCTCTTACAAGAGATATGTCCTCTTTTTAATAGTTTAAAATACTATTGCAGTAAAACTCTCAGTACAAAGAAAAATTATTCTATTTAGTTGTATTCTTTTAAAAGTGATTTGTTTAAAAGGGCTTCACTGTATTGGTCTTGTAGCCCTTCATACAACAGAACAAAAGCAGTTCTATGAAAGAAGACTAAACTTGGACAAACCGTTAAAAAAAAAAAGCAAAGTTCCTCTCTGTTTTTATCAAATTTGATTGCTGCAGCTGTTCCCAGTTTCTGTATTTTAAAAATAGCCTTATTCAGTGCCTTGTTGGCTAAAGGCCAGAGTGCCATTAGAACATGCTGTACGGAAAACCTCTATTCAGTTACAGATACAGAAATATATTTAAGATCAGTGGGGTCATCTGCAGCAAACACTTGTAAAGGAAAATAGAATTTTAATGTGTTTGGACTGATTGTCACTTTTACCCAATAGTTTAAAGCACCCACACAGAACAGTCCTATTATTTTTTTCTTTTAGGTAAAAATGCAGAATGAGTATCAACTTCATTGGAAAAATATTATTAGAAAGGTCTGTTTCTCGAATAACAATTGTATAGCTGAGATACACATTTCAAAGAATACCTACTAGTGGTTTCTGTTTGACAAGCTCACAGGCATTCATCCAGTGGAAAGGTAGGTATTATTGAGCAAATGCTACAAATGAGATAATAACTTCTCTCTGATATAAACCACCTAACTAAGGTCACCAGGTGTGAAATAGACTGATCTGCCCAAGGAAAATGAGTCTAGGGACCAATTTTGGATGAATACATTCATACCTTTGGGCTCAAAGGGTGTGGGGATAAAGTCAACTAATTGAATTATTCAGTAAAGTTTCAGGGCTAACGTTCACCTCTATTCCGTTTTTTCTTTTTCCTTAACAAATGATTGAAACTAGCAATTGGGACTATACAGATTCAAGTAGGACTGTTAATTTGAGTTGCAAGTAAAAAGAATTTGTTCTGCATGGATCATCAATAAAAAGAAGAAAATTTTCAATCCAGGTAGTCAAAATTACAAGAATAAATGAGAAAGAAGAGATTCAGGAAGTATTTAACTAAGAAGACAAATTTTCTTTAGGGAAATGTACTCCAATTGTCAAAGACTAAAGCATTTGAGGATTTACCTTTTCTGAAAGCTAACATGTTAGCCTGCCACAGTTTTGTTGATACTAGCGAAAGACATGAGTCTTTTGCATCAGAGACCCAAAGCTTAATTACCCATAGCAATAGCAGTAGCCAGAGTCTCAACATTTAAATCAGTTTCCTGAACACTAATTTCCATAGGGTGAAACAAAGAGGTCCAGGAGATACCTGCACACCTAGTGGGATGCATTATAGAAGAGGAACTCCTAGCTTAGGGAACCTAGATACTTCGTAATAGGAAATAAGCCTTCCTGATTTTATCCCAGCTGCCAGACTGGTTAAAAAAAAAAAAAAAAAGCTGTTATTGACACTTTCTTGGTCATATGTGTATTGCTACCAAGATGGTACTGAATTAGGGGAGATATCAAAATATTTCACAATCAGCAAGAGCACTGGCCAATCACAGTGAATCCTATCTATTGCAAGCAAACAGAGTCCTAGAGGCCTCTTAGTACCAAGCATTGACCCATTAGCTTTTGGATCTGGAGAAGTCTGGGAGGTCATGGGGAGAAATGAAGGAAAGTATACCTGGGGGATCAGGGCAAACTGCATGAAAATGTTTAAATAATTTAACATTTGGCACAGTTATGCTAAACTACAGGTCCAAGTGAAAAAGGCACTAAGCTGAAACATGTCTCAGAAGTTCTGATTTCTAATGCTAACTTTTGATTTAGCTACAAGGACAACTTCAGGCAAGTCATGTAATATTTCTGGCATCCAGTTAGCCTATGTCTAAAAGAGGAATAGTACTGACCTTATCTTGTAATGAAATGCCTTGTTTCAATCAGTCCCACAGTAATTTTCTGGCTCATTCTCTTTCTTTCTTACTCAGACTAAATATATTTATGTATAAATGATACAGTTATGAATTCTGTGAATACCTTTGTTGGACCAACATTTCCATGAGAGTAGTTTAAAAGGATCTTGAAATTAAACTAATTGAGGGTGGTGGGGCACAGATGAAAGACATATAACTACAAATTTTAAAGTAGTGGGGGGATGCAGAATGAATAGAAAAAAGAATAGAAGAACAAAAGAACAGGAAATAAAAATGTATTATCTAAGAAAACATTTGGGTCAGATAAATGGGAAATGCAATTAGGCTGGACACCTCAGGAGAGGGCCAGAATATGAGTCTTGCCACCATGAAATCAAAGGGGGACAGAGTAACTAGGTCAGCACTCTGCAGGCTACATGGGATAGGACTGGGCTCACTGTGAACCTAGAGGCAGAAATAAAATCCAGATTGGTCTTATGGGGCAACTAGATGAAGCCCAGGTGTCCTAGGTATAAGCGATAGTAGAGCCAAAAAGTTCAGTGGGATTCAGTCAGTAAGTAGAACAAAGTTGCACTCTAACTGGGCTGGTGGAAGCCCACTATAAGGAAATTATTTATTAGGCTACTAATATAATGCAATGATTTTGCTCCATTATTGTTTGATGATTTCTGAAACAAAAGTAATAGTGACGATGATGTGTACTATTTCTTAGCTCTCTAAATAGCTATTGTAAAATATTTATTTACCACATCCTTATTATAATCTCAAAAATTACAAAAACAGTGTCAAAAGAAAAAGTTAAAGAAGAATGTTAAAATTATAAGTATCCGTTGTTAGGGAAGGTACTGAATATATAGTGGTGAACAAGACATAACCAGGAACTCTAACTACAAAAATTGGATTAGGTCTTAGGTCTGGAAAGCCAGGAGGTCAACTTGCCAAGGCACAGGAGAAGTCATTCTGGTGGCTAACTTGTTTGAGCATGTGTATTCAGCCATTCCTGAACCTAGTCATGGATTTTGTAATTACGTGAGCAGATACCACTTTGTATCTTTTAAAATGATTTTAAGTTTAAATGTTTAAAGTAAAAAAAAAGGTCTAATTTTGTTTAGCCAATTGAGTTGGGTTTCTCTCATTTGTTACTGCACAACTCTTGTGACTTCCATTTTTTACTGCTACCAGATACATCATCCTCACCATAAGTGAGTGGTGGTATTCTCCTTCACTAATACCTTTAATTGATTTGTATCCTCTTATATTTCTTAAAGAGAAAGAACCTTGACAGTCAAATATTCATAATCTTAACTTTAGTTCGAATACTACTCATCTATGAAAATTCTCAGATCTTGTTCAAACTATTATTTACTGTTCCCTAAAGGGGCTCAATTGCTGCTGCCTAACAATATAGAAAGCTTTATCTCCTTTCCTATGAAAATTGTTAACTCTTTAAGCCTCAGTTTAATAATAGCTCTCCTATAATGCTTTCTCTTATGTCACCAGCATTCTGCTAAGTGTTATAAAAATACAGAACATTTAGGATTCCTTTGGTCCACAACCTTGACTGTGAGGCAACAATCATAGAATCAAAAGTCCGCAGTGTGCCCCCAGAGTACAAGACCTAGCCATTAAAAAAAAGATACATTTCACTTTGTATTTGGACTATGTCAGATCCTAATGAACTATATGACATTCCCTCATATTAAGCATGATCGTTGTACATATTTTAGTGCAACTGTCATTTTTCCCCACATTACCCACACAAGTAGACCCTATTTTTAAAGAACTATTATGAATTTCTGATTGTTTCTTTTTGTTCCTTCTCAACTAGAAATTTTGGCAAGAAGTTTTAGTTTCCAGGCTTAAATTTTACCTCCATAATTATTCTATCATATATATTATTTATTAATATTGAATGTTATTTCTCTGTTCGCTTACTTAATACAAGAAAGTTACACTGGGCACCAACAGTTGCTCAGTAGATTAATGTATGCCAGGTACTCTGGAAGGCAGCTGAGATGGATGTAAAAAGTTACATCTCTTCAAAAGCACTGACATGTGTATAATATATATATATATATATATATATATAACAGTATTGTTGAAAAAGGAGTGTTTAACTCTATGGATGGTTACGGATGGTGGGGAGAGATGGGGTGGGGGAATTTAGGGAAAGCCTAAACAGCAGTGAGAAATGAGGTAATGAGGACTCAGTCATGAAGGGTTTTGCAAACCTTCCTGAGAGCTTGAACTTCTCTGTAGTTGACTGGGATGCAGTTAAGATTTTTACGCTAAGTAGAGAAGCAATTAGATTCCACTTTGGAAAGAACATTTAGGGAGCCATAAAAGATGGTATTGTAGTCTGTTCAGTTTTGCTATAACAAAAACATCCTAAACTGGGTGACTTAGAAACAACAGAAATTGATTTCTCATAATTCTGAAGGCTAGGAAATTCAAATGGAAGTGTTCGCAGTGTCTGGTAAAGGTCTGCTTCCTAGATGGTGTCTTTCTTTTTGCTGCACCCTCACACAGTGAAAGGTTGAGGGCCTTCCACTCAACTCCAAAAGGGACCTCTGTGGGATCCCTTGTATGGGTAAAAGGGCACTAATTCCAATAATGAGAGCACTGTCCTCATGTCTATTGACCTCCCAAAGGTCCCACCTTCTAATATCATCATGTAGGGGGTTAAGATTTCAACATATGAATTCAGGGGAACACAAACGTATAGACCATTGCAGGTAGATTGAAAGGAAATAAGATAAGAAGCAAGGTGATCAATAAGAAAAGCATTGAATTGATACCAGTAAGAGATGACAAGGAGTTAAAGTAAGTCTGAGACAAGGTGCATGACAGTAAAAATTGTTTAAGAGCCAGAACTGACAGCACCATGAACAGCCAGGTAGGGAGTGTTATGAGTTATGATGAATTAGAAATATGATGAATTAGAAGATACAAGTGTGTTAGAAGGTAGTGTGATGCCCATCCAGGTTCAGGCTTGTTAGACCATCTGCTAGTGATGTCACCTACCATGAGGGGAGAAGCTGGGGAGAAGCAAATGGGGAAGTAGAAAACATGGTAAGTTTGGCTTAAAATGAGTCATATTGTGAGTTCTGTGGGGCAGTCATGTGGAGCTCTCTATAGCAAAGTGAACATTATTTCCAAATTAATTAAACATTTTTAAGGATGAGAACCACATATCGTGATGTTTGGGAGTTTGTTGCTTTGTTTTTAGATCTGCAAAGCCATAATCTGGCACAGAGAAGACAATCAATAGGTACATGCTGAATTAGTAATAACATATTGTATTAAGTACACTTGAAGCTTTTCTGATAGTCTTCTATAAAAGGCTGTAAAAAAGGGATGAATTCATCTTTAAGTTTGGTTTACAATGAGTACTCACTGGGAACAAAACATTGCTCATGATTTCAGAAAAAAATTAATTGAAGTGACTAATATATTCCTTTGGATTAAAGGTAAACGTTGATGGATTATTATTATGTAATAATCATTTCCTCTATTTATGTAGCACTATTTAGTTTCCAATTTTTTTATTATTTAGATTATTCATAGCACTTAAATGCTTAAACCATTGTTAACTAGATTTGTTTTTACTTGTAATCAAAAGCATTTCTTAATGATAAAATTTTACAGATGGGGAAAAGAAGTCAGAGAAGATAAATTATTTGCTCACAGTTATACAGCAAGTGTCTAGCTTTCTTCCTGTGATATCATAATTCCTCTCTACATCTCAAGAATACTGATGGAAAAAGTCTTTGGATATCTGTCATTAATTACTAATACCATACCAAAGTACTTTTCAAGGATAAAAGCTGTTGTTATCTAGCCATCCTCTTTGTTGAAAATTCCCTTTGTCATTGTTAATTCTTCTCAATCCTCATCATGATTCAAGAACACTTTATTATTTTTACTGACTGCTCTAAAGATCGAAATCAATTTGCCATATTCTTTGGTATCTCTAAATAGTGTAAATAAATTAGGATAAGGTCCATAACAATTAAGTAAAATGTTATGTATAACTGCTTCCTAAATGTTTTGTGTTTCCAAATATTTCCACAAATAATTACAATTTGATAGCATTTTTTATTTAAAAATTCTTTCTTTGAATTGGAAATAACCAGGTACTTACTTCTTATCATAAGATACTAATTATATTATCATATTTCTTGCTGCTATAAGTATTTTTATGAAATTTGGGTTCTATTAAATGATGACTTATTTTTTCCAGATAAGTCACCATGCAAGAGACACTTATTACACATGTTTTTCAGCATATGTTGCAAGTTTATTTTAATGCTGAAGAGGCACATTATGATCAAAGCAGAATTCTGCCAATTTAAACTGTTCCAAGCTATTTTCATACATTCACTCATGTAATACTGTAAGATTTACATTAAAATGAATGCTTGTCTACAATTAAGCGATTCAGTCAACATTTTAAAAAGGTGCAAATGTGTGCAACGTGAAAAAAAAAGTCAACAGATGTGCGAATAATCTCTACTTGGGGCCCAGTATCAAAAAGAACAGTAGCCACAAAATTTTTTTTAAGCAAAAGTGCCAATGCTTATTTTTCTATCTCTTAAGGTTTTCTACACCTAAGTTAAAAGACACACACATACACACAATCATAGGAAATTTCCTTGTGATGAAAATTGAATTATTCAATAGTCAAATTGGGTTGAGGAACAAATAACAAACTATAAAATTCACAATAGTACTTAGAGATAGATAGATAGTTTAGTTTCTCCTCATTTTTATACACCCTCATTCTGATCACGAATAAATCCCAAAGCAGCAATAATTTACCCACATTAAGAGACGAGTACATACGTGTAAACCAGAATATTTAACACTAAAGCATTTACATAAAAATCAGAATATTTAACGCTAAAGCATTTACATAAAAGTTAGACAGCTAGCATAATATTACAACAAAAAAGAGCTTCTCCTCTTAGAGGTCAGTAAACCTGCAGGTCAGTGCATGTAAGTAGTTGTGCAGGTTGCACAGTACTTAACTCCAGGGGTCACCATTCACATTCAAGTCTATGTGAAAGGCATCTTGAATTCCATAGAGCACATCCCGCACAATCATATGCACTGAGGCCCTGGAAAATATCATGAGGATGAGGAAATATAAAGAGGTTAGTCCCAATGGGATAATTAATATCAAAATGTTTCATAAAGCTTCGTCTTTGTTTCCACAGAGTATATTTTGGTGACCATGAAAGGTTGTCCAATCATCATCTATTTCAGCAGTGTGGGGTAAATAAAAACTGGATACCCACTGACAATCTATAATATTTAGCCAATCTGAAGCTTCCTTCAAAGAGCATTGATAAAAGGTACTTCAGTGTTGTCCTTATTTTCTTTTTCCCTGGTGAATTAGCTGCAAGATATTTATCTCTTCATAATTTTAACAGAGTTTCCCAGTGACATCTATTTGAGAAAATATAGAAGTGGAAGTGGCACTCACTGATGAGTACATTCCTAGATGGGGGAAACCGAGTTGATAAGATTTGTACTTGAAAACAGTGTCTATCGGTGACTCACACCTCTAATTCCAGCACACAGGGAGGCTGAGATGGGAGGACTATTTGAGCTCAGGAGTTCTAGCCCAGCCTGAGGAACATAGTGACACCTTGTCTCTACCAAAAAAAAAAAAAATTATCTGGGCATTGTGATCTGTAATCCCAGCATTTTAACAGGCCGAGACAGGAGGGCTGCCTGAGTCTAGGAGTTCAAGAATGTAGTAAGCCATGATTGTGCCACTGTACTCCAGCCTAGGTGACAGCATGAGACCTCAACTTAAAAGAAAAATTATCCATCAATGTTTTTCAGCAATGTTTTTGTTCACAAATTTCAACATGCTATGCTATGATGCATAAAGCTTAAACACATGAAAACATGTTCACTGAGGAGTCATATATGCACTCATGTTCAATTCTGATGTTACCTGAGACTTTGACTGTTCTGATTTATTGCAACTCTTCTACACAGCTCCACAAGTAGCTTGGTGAGCTGACATACTTCTAAGTGAGTCTATATAGATACATTTGAGAGCAAAAAAGATCAGCTGGAAGTCTCTGGTTAAATCACTAACCATGCTTCAATCCATTAGATGACACCACCTCTCTACACACATTTTAAATTGGGAAATATAAAACTGCTGAGAAAATATAAGGCTTATAATTTCATAATGAGTTAATATAACTTATATTGTCTCATAAAAATCTTCATTGACTCTTTGCCCCTGAGAAGGAAAACGTTCAAGCTCTAAGTCAGCCAGCTGAAAGGGAAGTAGCATGTTTGGGGACATTATGAAATAGCCAAACACTGCATTGCCACAATAGCGTGGCAATTATTTTCCGCACACACACAAAAATGATGGTAAAAAGAGGGTCACAGCTATGAGAGGGGAACAGATGCCCATGGTAGTTGCTTTTGAGCAATTCTTTGATTTGAAGCAATGTATTTTTATTTGGAAAGCCTTTGAGCACTTGAATAAGTTATCATTGTGTGTGTGCTCACGTGTGTGTCCACATTAGGTGTTCAAGAAATATCACATTTTTTATCCTCTTAATCAACTTCATTCTGTCTCCCTGTTCCCATTACTCCATCCTATCATTAAATTCCATCTCTGATATTTTAAAGGTCATTTACCTAACGATTGTATAATAGCCAGAAAAGATTTGAAAACTGCCTCTCTCTGAGTGTGCCACATTGCCACTGTTATTCACATTATAGGAGCATGCATTCCAGTGTCATGTTCATGTGGGGCTGTGATAACTTGCTGAGACTCATCTTGGATTCTTCTTCCTCCCTGAGATACATTTGCATCTCTTGCAAGGAGAGTGTCTCTCCACCTCCTCAAAACTCTTCCAGGGAGCAGGTGTGATTCTCTATTCTTCTTGGGATCCACCCACAGTCACCTTCTCCCCTGCCCGGATCATCAGAATTTTTCCTCTTTCCTTACCTCTTAAAGTTTCTCCTCCCTTGGGACACCTCATATCATCTCTTCTGGGAGCAGAAGTCACACATTATTGGCCAGAGAGTTGAGTCTCATTCACAGAATTGTTTGGTTCATACTATCCAATGTTCTAAATTTTTCAATATTTGCTAACTGGTTAGAAATAAGTAGGCTCTATGTAAACATATGGTTATGGAAATATCTTCAAAGATTGGAGAATCTGATAACATTGGACCAATGTGCACTTCCTAGAAACCCTCTCATTTTTAGATGAGGCAAGCTTTTTCCTGTTTACCCAAGTCCCTACCTAGAGTACTTCTGGTCCCACCAGACATTTGTGATTTTGTCTCCTCAGTTTAGATTCCCAACTACTTTCTACCTTGTACTCTGTAGAAACTCACAGGACCTGAAAGTGGGAATGAACCTTATTACATACGGAAAATAGACCCTTACTACATCTTACTAAAACAGAATGGTAGAATATAGGCAGAAAAGCTAAACAATAGTATAATATATACCTTATGGCATATTATATGAGATAGCTAGACAGATAGAGGCAAGAATAATGTAGACATTGGGTAAGATAATTTCAGATATATGACACAAGTAGTTGATAATCAATTTGATAATGTACACATTCAAAAGAAAAATGTGTGTGCTAACTATAAGATGTAAATTCTTTAAAGAGTTGACATTACTGAGATGAACTACACAAAGCATGGTGTCTGTCCTCATAGAGATTACAGTCTAGTAAGGAGAGAAAGTAGTATGTGGAATCCACATAGACAAACAAGTAATTAATATCAATTGAAATATGATAGGAATCAAGACAGTGCTAAGTTCGAGGTACTAGGTAGTTTGAAGGAATGAAAACTAACCAACCTCAAGGGAAGATTTTTCCTAGGAAGTCATGTGCAATTTACAGCCTGAAAAAATGTGACTCATATTCAGGTGAACAGGCAGGTGATGGTGGTTTCAGGAAGATAAACAGCATGTGCATATGTACAAAAAAGGTAAGATGAAACTTAGCACTTAAGTTGACCTAAAAACCCTTCAATATGGTTACAGCACAGAATGTCAGGGTTCATGGGGGAAAAAGCATATTAAGGTCAATAAAACAAGCAAGTACATGGGTATATAGTTCTATAAACCACATTAAAAAGCACAGACTTATGTGAAGGACTGCAAGCTCCTATTGAAATATATATTTTTTTCTTTGGAGTTGGAGTCTCCCTCTGTCGCCCAGACTGGAGTGCAGTGGTCGCTCCCGGCCACCGCAGCCTCGACCTAATGGGCTCCGGCGATCCTTCTGCTACCACGCCCGGCTGATTTTTAGAGATGAGGTCTCGCTGCCCAGGCGGGTCTCGAACCCACGGGCTCGAACCCACGGGCTCAGGCAATCCACTCACCTCAGCCTCCCAAAGGCGCGGGATTACAGGCTGAGCCACTGAGCCCGGCTTGAAATATTTTATGTAGTAAGCAACATAACTGAATTTTTGATGTTGAGAAATCACATGATCTTTCTAAAAGTTGGTTTCTTTATCCATAAAGTAGAAATAATGTCATATATCCTCATCGGATTGTTACAATGATCAAATAAAATAACATATGGTAAATTTAGCAAATTCTAATATACAAGTAAACCTTATATTGTAGAAAATGTATTTTATATTGCAACTTTTTTGTAGGAGATACACGAATACAATTTCTGATAGGTGAATAATTTTTTAAATGTATGATGATAGCAAAGCACAACTTATATCAGTTGCTAGCAAATATTCAATGAAAAGATATAGATATGGCATAGACAACCTAAATATTGGTGCAAAAATATGTGAAATGAAGCTTATAGGTATTAAAAATCACTTTAAGTGAATCTTTTATTATATCACTTATCTTACCAGGTGTTGAAGTTTGTCTTGCTTTCTTGCTGCCCAATGCTTTTTTTTTTTTTTTGTGAGTTGGACTCTTACTCTTGTCACCCAGGCTGGAGTGCAGTGGCATGCTCATGGCCACCGCAACCTTGACCTGCTGGACTTAGGCGATCCTCTCGCCTCAGCCTTCCAAGTAGCTGGAACTACAAACGCATGCCACCATGCCCAGCTAGTTTGGGGGATTTATTGTAGAGGGGAGATCTCACCAAGTTGCCCAGGCTGGTCTCAAATCCCTGGGCTCAGGCAATCCTCTCTCCTTGGTCTCCCAAAGTGCTGGAATTATAGGCTGAGCCACTGAGCCCGGCCTGTCCAACACTTTTTTATTTTTTTTTTTTTTGAATTGGAGTCTCACTCTGTCGCCCAGACTGGAGTGCAGTGGCCGCTCCCGGCCACCGCAACCTCGAACTGCTGGGTTCCTGTGATCCTTCCGCCTCAGCCTTCCAAGCAGCCGGAATTATAGGCATGTGCTACCACGCCCGGCTGATTTTAAGGCAACCTCCTTAAGTTTCAGGAATATACATTTTGTCTTTAGAAGGAAGCAGAAGCTCACTCTCCCTGACTCCTTCAGGGTCAGCATGTGATTCAACAGTGCATGGTCCAACAGCACATGATCCATCAGAGTGTGACCCACCAAGATATGACCCAGCAGGTTGTGATTTCTCAGCCAGGGATTGATCACAGTGTGACCCACTGACATGTGACCTAAGCCTTGCAAATCAGGTGCACTCCTATGAGACTTTAGCTTGGAAGACTGTGACTTGAAGAAAGAGGAAAGAGGCCGAAACAAATATGGTCAAGATGGTATGGCAACATTCTGCTCTCAGAGGAAGTGGGGCCATAAGTCCTAGGGCTATCGATTCTGTGTCCAGCATCTTTATGGTGGGATGCTGCACTCATGCACGAAGCAGGAACAGTAAGGTTCCCTGTGGAAAAGTCAGGTGTTGTATCTTGTGAGTGACTCCTGGCTGGATGGTTTGAAACCTAATTCTCTGTCCTTTAGAAAGACTGTGGGGCAACCAATATCAGTGAATAATTACACTTACGTCTCTCCTTACACAAAGGAGAGTGAATTCTGTTGCTTACAAGTTCTAATCCTGACTGAAATATGTGTTAAAAAACTATGATTTTCATCCTGAGAGGGCAACCTCTTTAGTTCCACTCCTCTATTTTACTTGGGAACCAGGGCACAAAATCCACAAGGATGAGTGTGGAAATGTGAAGCAAAGGAGAAGAAAGAAATAGAGTGCAAACTCTATCTTCAAAGTGGACTAAAAAACTATTTTTAAAGCTAATAGCCTCAAAACTGAAATATAACTTGTCAGCAAAATTTCTCATGTGATCCTTGAATGTTTCTACAGAATTTTATTTGTATAGTTCTATTCTCTGATATTCTCTGTAAAGTTTTAAAGTAATTATATTGGCAAGCTTTTTATATGAGTTCTGGGTCCAGATTATTGCTTCTTAAGTTATTAATTGTGTGACATTGAAAAGAGTATTTAATGTTTGCAAGCACCTGTCCTTTCATCTGCAAAATAAAATAAAATACCTAGTGAGAATGTGCAGCACACTTAGTACCATATTTGACCCAGAAAAGCTCTTCAATAGTTGCTGATAATATCATTAATAACAACAATTAATTAAAAAAAAACTTTTAGTTGAGCGTGAAAAATATGCCAAGGATGGAACTGGAATAATGGGTACTAGTATTCAGGATTTTTGTACTGCTGGTGGAAGTACTGTATTAGAAGTCTTTATAACCTCAAAGAGAACAGAGACTAGTCCAGGATAAATATGTAAAACATATTTTGTATTTAATCTTCACATTCGAAGCAGGTGGCAGGAAGGATTAATATGGGTTCAAGTTTTACTTCAAACAGCTCCCCTCCCTTTTGTTGGATGCAAGAGATTGTAAATAGTCCCAGTTTCTCCACCAGATGGGCACTGATTCAGCATTCCATCATCTCTGAACCTACACAAACCTGCACCTACCTTTCTCCTCTGCTTCCTGTTATGATAGATTTGCAACACCTCTGTCTCTATAAAACAAACCCATCTTTTCCTTTCTTTATACATCGCTCTTACCTTCCTTCATCTACACAGTGGATTGGTGTTTCTTTGTGCCTATGTGTACACATATGCCAGTATTTCTGTATTGAACAAAAGAGTACAAAATAAAAATAGTTGCATTAATTGTAGAGTAGTTCAAGGAACTAGCTTTTACTGGTTTCTTTCAACATATTCTGCATACTAGCTCTGTCTCTTTAATTTTGGAATACAGGGGTACTAGGTAGTCTCTGCAACTAGTTCTCTACTTGATGAAAACAAGCTAATATTTGTTCAACTGTATCCTTTTGCTCCAAGAGTTGTTAGAAACAAAAGAATATCCACAGCTTCCTGGAAATGGCGAGGTTATTTTGTTTTTTCATTTATCTTTCTTGCTTCTTCATTCTTTGCTCTGGATTCTCCTCTTCCTTCTACTCCATCTCTTAATTAACTGGCTTTTTGGTAGCCTATATATTCTACATAGTGACTTGCTAAATTACTAGAGTAATATTGATATGATGGCATACATTGTTTCCCTTTCCTCTTAGGGCATATGTCTAGAGCAGAACACAACTGTAGCTGGATGCTGAAATAAGCAGCCCTTATATATTGAGGACATGAGTATAAACCTGAGTAACTATTACTACTGCTAAAATAAAAACCAAACAAACTTTAAAACCATCACCACTCATCAATTTTTAAAATATATCTCATGTTTAAACATTTATTTGCTTCAAATGAATAATTAAAGGCAGTCTCATCTCCCCCCAAACCAAAATTAAGTAGCATTGAAATTCCTTTTCATAGAGAGATAGATGACAAAATTAGGTATTTGGAAAGAAACAGGCTCTGCTTGCAACTAGAAAAACAAGATCAAAACGTTCGGATGCCCTTTCCCCACTTCAGTAGGACAGCAACTACACAAGGCTATTCTCTGGAGTAATGATCTTGTCTCCCTCCAAAGGCTTTTTTATCCTATATTCAGGAGGTCATATGCAGTCTTCAGCTGCACAGAGCTCCACTCCTATTAATTTAAAATGGGGGTCCAGAGGTTCACAGTCAGCAAAATCTGCCCCTTAAGAGGTAAGCGGTACCAATCTCTCATTTGAAGAAAAAAAGGAGCATTTATCTTTGGAAAAAAACTAACTTACTTATATAATCTATTTCTTCACTGATAAGAAATAAAGAAAAGCTTAAAATCGAAGTTAATAAAATAACTTTTTGATCAAACATAGTTCAGTTTATTTTCACATTTTAGTAACATTATAAATATTTGAGGGTCTCTGGTATTGGTATTTTTATCATTATCATTATCATTTTGTTACGCTATCTGGCAGATTGAAAGGTTATTCACCCTATGGCTGTCTTGTTTTTTTTTGTTGTTTTGTTTTGTTTTTAATATTGAGTATTCATTGAAAGACTGAAAGAAATCTGGTTGAAGATGCAGGTGCACTAATAAATGGGTGGTCTTTGGATTACAGTATTTATGTGTACTATGGCAAAGCTGAACAGAAACCTAAATGTTACACATACAAAGTGGTACAACAAGAACATCTGTGTTGGGGGGATTGAACTGGCATGGCTAACACCTCCAGTGCCAGGTGCAAAGGAAATTTCAATACAGCCTGAGTAATCTTGACTGCTAGCATCTGCCTGCATCAGATTATCTCCTATGTTCCTAGTCCACCACTAGCCATTAGAGTATTTATATGATACATCTGGTGGTGCAATGGCCAAGCAAGAAGTAGCGATGCCTCCGTTACTGGGGGCAAATGCCTGACTCTTTAACGCGACACAAAGGCAAGCAGGAATTCTTTTCAGGTCCATGGGCAGCCAGCCAACTCTTCAAGACTAATTAGCAGATAACACTCCAGCATGATGGCTGCTTTGTCCTTTCAGTTTGGTTAGTTGCACATCCATGTGCATAATCGGGAGATATTTAACTTTTCAGTTTAAAATCCTGTTTCTAAATATTATTGCCAGGAAAATAACAGGGTTTTAATGTGTTGCCAGAATCATAACAGAGCTTTAATGTGACTTGGCTCAATCCTAAATTTTAGCATATATCTGATTTTCAGAATGAATCTTGTAGTAAGCTGAGAATGGTGGAGATCATCAATCCATTACTTTCCACATCAAGCATCACATGTCCAAAATCACGAAGATTTTGTCCCTCTCCTCAAATCTACAAGTCTCTCTCACCCTCAAAAGAAGACCATGCCACATAACGCAGAAAAAATAAAAGCCACCAGATGGGCACTGATTCAACATTCATCATCTCCAAACATTCACCAACCTGTATCTACCTTTCCCCTCTGTTCCTGTTACAATAGATTTGCAATACCTCTGTCTTTATCTTTGTAAAGCAAACCCATCTCTTCCAGCTTTATATCTCCACATTTCCCCGATTTTTCATGTACTCTTTCTCTCCACTGTATCTTTGCCATCTGATTTTTGATGACTCTCTTAAAATAAAACCTCTATAGATGCTATGTTCCCAACTCTCCCCTTCACCAATGTTCTCCTTTTTCACATCTATCATCCTGACAAGTTGCTTTACTGTGTTCTCCTCTCAATCAGCTCTCCAACTATTCAAATATGACTTCCTCCCCCAGCATTTTATTAAACTGTATCACATTAATTTTATGTCATGGCCCTTCATGTTGCTGAAATCAAAGGACCTCATCATCCTAATGGATATTTCTGCAGCATTTAACTTGTGACCATCTTCATGCAGTCTCTTTCCTTGGCCTCTGCTCTGTGATATTTACTTTCATGCTTTGTTTTTTTCCCACATATCTGGCCACTTAGTCCTAGTCTCCTTTACCCACCCCTTTTCTCTATTTAACAATTAAAAGATGGAACTCTACAGGGTTTTGTACTGGGTTCTTTTTTCACAATATTTTTTCCTAAGAAATTCTCATCCAACAGCACACCTTTAAATGCAGATGACCTATACAATTTAATTTCCAGCTTAGAATAAATTTGTTGTCTAAACTTCAAGACCTGACATCAAACTGTTCACTCAACATCTCAATTTGAATGACTCATAAATACTCCAAAACCAATATTTCTGAAGTTGATTTATTATTCTCATTCCCTTCAAACTATTTTTTATTTTCTAAAGTTCCTAGATCTTCCAAATTTTACTGCAATGCATTCAATAGATTAAACTAGATAACTAGATAACTAAGCTAGTCGTTTTTAACATTACTCTTTCTCCTTTCCCAAATATATCAGTTACTAAATCTTGTCAATTACATCTTTAAAAAATAAGCCTCATAGTTGACTATGCACTTCATAAAAAATGACAACAATGTCCTTTCACGATCACTCCTAATCCTAGAGCTTCTTTCTTTATGCAGAAGTACATTAATTATAAAATATATTCATTCAAATCTTTTGCCTATTCTTATATATATACTCATATGTGTACCAATTCAATTTGAAATGTATGAGTTAGTTTTGTATGTCAATTTTTGCTAAAAAATGGTAACAATACTCTGTGATTTGGCTTATTCAGATAAAAACATGTCCTGGAGAGTTATTTGCATGTGTGTATAATCAGTTTAATTAATGCCCAAAATACCACCGTACAGGTATCACATTGTTATAATTTACTCTATTTAAGGATGAACTTTCTCCCTTTTTTCTCTTACAATGATGTAATGAATATCTTTATACATGTAACCTTATGAGTGTTTCTCAAGATGGAGACACTGCCAGGTTGTATTCTCAAGTGGTATTGAGAGATAATTCTCCATGGATCTGACACATTTTTGTATGTCTGACATGCAAAGCATTGCCTATCCTTTGTTCTGTACTATCTTTTTAAAGATGTATAGTGGACAGTCTTGGAAGATAATGTATGTCCTTTCAGAGCAAAGGGAATGCATAAATATTTTCCAGTATATTTCCTTCAAGCTCAGATTTCTCCTATAATGCAAACCATTGCATATGCAGGTATTATCTGGCCCTTTTAATGTCATTCTGTAAGAACTGGGACATGGCGAATCAATGTAAAAATGATGACAGCTGGCTACTGCTTTGTTTTGAGAAATAAACTATATTTATTTCTGGCCCAGGTCTCTTATACCTTCTACCAGCATTCATGAAATGGTGGCAATGATGGCATAGTTTATATTCTCATCATATGAGTATGGACAATATTGATATGAATATGACAATATTGATGGTAACAAATTATTCTTTTGTGTCTTCAACAAAATAGAAGAAAAATCCATCAACCTATCACTGCTTTAGTATGCATTTCTCTGGTTATTAGTTTTGTGAGTTGTACATGTTGCTCTCTCTTTCTCTTCCTCTCTCTCTCCCTTTCTCTTGTTTTCTCTCTTGCCATTAGTCCTTTTCCATGTACTCCTCATACTTCCACTTTTATTCTTCGCTGATGCCACTACCCCTAGTCCAAAGTAATCACAGTAGCTTCTTAACTGGTCTCACCACATCTATGCAGCCTTCTTCAATCATAGATATGATCACATCACTTTCCTGCTTAAAAATACTTGGTCTTTCCAATTGTCCTTAGGATAAAACTCCAATCCCTTGATAGGGCTGACACACCCTGGATAATCTTGTCTCTGACTCTGTCTGGTGCCACTCTTCTCTTCATTTTCTACTCACATGTAGCATTTTGCTTTCTTAGACACTCTTTCTTCTTTGGGGATGTTTATCCATTTAAAAATTAAAATTCCATATGCTATTTTGAATACATGTTCTTATAATAAAGAAAATTACCACTATTTCATGTTTTTGGAAATAAGAAGCAAAAATATGTGTTGATTGCAAATTTTAATACAAAGGAAACGTGTAGAAAGAAAAATTTAAAAATATGTTACTTATTTCTAAATAGTAGGATAAATGTCTGTTTTTATTTTTGTATTTTGATTCTCCACAGTCTTCTTTTTTTACTGCAATGAACACATTTTGCTCTATTGATTAAAAAAAATTTTTCTCCAAAAGTCACTTTTTTTGTTTGTCTGGTTATCTAGTGTTTTATAATTACAACAAAAGAGGTAATGAAGTTTCAAATGTAGTGACTAATTTTACCTGCAAGAAGGTAGCCCAATTTCAAAACTATCACAGAGGAAGATGAAAAGCACAAACTTTGCTTCTTTGCCATCACCTAAACTATCTTAAAATTAGTAAGACCTAAGGAATTACAGTAGTGAGTTGAGAGGACATTCCAATGACTATTTCACCAGAGTCATACAGTGCTGTCTCAATTTTCCGCTTGCTTTTGTCTCTCTCTCACTCCTTTGCTTCTCCTCCTACTCAACATTCACTAAGCATCCTTCTTTGTGCGTGAAGTGAAAGTTCAAGTAGCTCATGGTGAAATGGAGGAGCTGATTTGTAAGTACCTGCGCTCATCATGATAAGACAAGCATGAAGGCAATGATTATGATCGGAAGTAGCATCTGAGTGGAGTCTCAAGAAAAACCTGAACTCTGGCTTGTGGGCTGAGAGATACAGTGAGAACAGAAAGAATGTGGCAATCTAGAGAAAATATAAACAACCCCATAAGAAAAGAACCCATAGTATAGGTATGCATGGGTGTCAAGGTGGCTAATAACAAACCTGGGAGGAAACACGTTTTTGAGTCACATTTTTCTTAGGGGTAAAACAGACATGTGTATTTATAAAGTGCCTTGCGGAGTGCAGAGCCCCGTAGTAATCATAAATATTAGTCTTTCATTCTCTTCCATCTTTTACATGCAATTTCTCTTTCAAATTTCATAAAAGTACATGACATGCAAATATACCCTGAATAATAATGATAATAATAATAACAATATTAATAATCACTAATATATTGAGCACTTAATACATACAGTTAGTACAAAAGTGTTTTATATGTTTCATCTCACTTATACTCCAAATAATACCATAAGGTGAGTACTACTATTATTTTTGTTTTTCAGATAAGAAAGTTGAGACATGGAGTTAAGTAACTGACCTAAATAATTCACGACAGAGGTAGAATTTGCAATGGGACATTCTGATTTTGAATTTGAGCTCTAACCTAGTAACATTTCTCATGCTACTTTTCTACACTGAAATAATATGCAAATTTTAAAAAGATTTAAATAGCATGCATTGTATTTACAAAGGTCAAACATTCTTAAACATATTTCTTTATTATAATTCTAGGCATGTCTCTCTCTCTCTCTCTCTCTCTCTCTCTCTCTCTCTCTCTCTATATATATATATATATATATATATATATATATATATATATATATTTCTTTGTGCATACATGACTTGGGTATTATTTCTTTAAGCAGATTAATTTGAAAATTCATTCACAAATAGTCACCAGGCTCTTACAGTGTACTGTTTTGTGCTAAGACTTTAAAATGTTGAAAACAAGCAGATAAATTCTTGCCTTCCTGGAGTTTAATGCCTAATGGACCTAACAGTTTAAAAACACACATTAGGATATACAATGGCAAAGTACAGTAAATGCTATTAAGAAAATGAAAAATAAGAATATGTTATGATGAGACTAAATAATAAGGGGACACAACTTTTATTTTATTTTTCCTTTAACTTTTTAACTTAGACAGAAACTGGAAGTAAGGCATGTACTTTGAAAAAGAAATACAAGTATGCTGGCAAATATGGGTGAGTATTACTCAAATCTCAGCTATATACAAGATTTTTCTGAACTTCCCAAGGCCACATCAATGTATAGTTATATGTAATGAGTAATAAACCTGGTTTAATAAGAGTATGAACCCAAATTACAGAATAGAAAAATGGTGGCTATGAAAATACATATAGTAAAGTCTGTTTTTTCCAATGTATGTATATGTGTGGATTGGGAGAAAAGTGTGAGCTTTGAAAATAACTTGAAGGATTTATACCAAGGTAATAGTTGTCTTTGGAAGAGAGGCTTATGGATGACTGTTCTCTCTCAACAATCTACAATACCTATTTTTTATCTGTTTTTTCAGTGCTTATGTGTTATATTAATGTGAAAACCACATAAATGTATTTTTTAAGTTCTTCTGAACCCCTAACTTAGCTTCTTATTTCATCTCTCCCATGGAGTGAGAGCAAGAATGCAAATGGATTGAGGGAGCCATTTCAGTCCTTACAGCTCACCCTCCATGTCAAATGGCCAAAGAAATGGCTATGAGGTCTCCAAGGCTCCCCAGAGATCTGGAGTGCATCACATTTCTAAAGAATATGCATAGGATTCTAAAGTATCATGTGGATATTAAATTTTAAAAAGTGAGACAGATTCAGTTTTATTTATAAATATCATCTTTTCCAGTAATAATTTTTATTTTTGTGAACAACTGTCCTCCATTTTTCTTTACCTTTATATGAACAATGTTTGGACTTTTGTTTACTTCCCTGTACATGGATAGTCTTCCTAGATGTCAAATCCTTGAAACTCATATTGTCTTCACATTGCAACCTCTATAATTTCACTTTTAATGTTTGTAGTAACATTAAAGAAAATACAGTCATCACATATATTTTTGGTTGTTATTCTGGACCAGTATTCTTAACTATTTCAAAGCTCTAAGATCAGTGCCAACTTCTGAAATGAGTTACAATGCCAGGTTTATATAAAAGTCATGTCATGATCAGTCATATGGGAAATTAAAAAAAAAATTTAGAACATGAATGGAAAAAACCAGAACAGACCTCAAAACAGACTAAAAGCAAGAAATGCAAGTAGAAAAAGGCATCATTTTCTTTCATACAGATTTATACAAATATGTTCCATATAGCGTTCTAGCTATCAGGTCCCTTACTCTCTCCCTGTGAGGCCACCATGGGAATAATTAATGGACCGGCCCTTGGCATGAAGTTTTCTTCCCCTTAGGGCAGTTGACTTTCTACCTTTCTCACATATCTTTTTACTTTTTTCTTCCTTTGTCCATTGAGGTCTAGTTGGTGACAACTCCATTGTATCTGAACCTATGATTGTTCTCAAACATTTGTAATAAGAAGTACCTTTAAAATATCATTCCCGGATACACCTGAAGATGGCAACGGCATAGATGGATCCGTGAGATTCTCTGAACGTGAGTTCCCAAAAAGACTCTTACTTTTCTTCCTGCCCCCCCTACCCACCTCCAGCCACACTGGTATGAGGCCTGGGGACCTTTGATCCCAAGGCAGGGCCAGATATTGTGACCCAAATGTGGCTGCTCCACTATATGTGATTCCAGCCAGCTGGGGAATCTGGAATCCCGGATCCCAGCTCCCTCCCTGGCTACATCGTCACGACCAGCACCCAGCACCAAGCAGCCAGTCACCCAGGGAGGCTCTGGGTGCCCGCCCTTCAGAGATACCGATCCCATTTCTGGCTGAAGTGCCCTGTGAGGGACACAGAGCCACCACCTGCCCTCTGGAGCTTTGAAGATCTGAAGCACCGGGTCCACCCTGGCTGAGGCACTCAGCATGTGACTGCAAGCCTGTGTAAGGGAGCAGAACCCCGAGCTGGTGTAAAGTGCTAATAGGAGGCTTCTAGCTCCAGAGGAGGGAACGCCCGACCATCTCCTCCACACCAGCCTGCTGGTGGCACCCTGGATCTAGCGCCCAGCTGTGCAGCTGGTCCCGCCTAGAGACCCGCACGAGCATCCCTAAAAGTGAAAGTAAAACTACCATCTTTGCCATTTTCAAGGCATATTTGCATTGCATCACCCTGCCCACCTATCAGAGCCTCCACCTCGGTTCCCACAGTGATGTCGTTAACAGGAGACAAAGCCTCTCCCCTACACTGACAGAGACCAGTGTCACAGATCTCCCAGGCAGCAGGCTAGCTGCCTGCAACAAAAATAGAGGGGAGAGGCTGGAGATTAGAGTTCCAGGGACTTTATCCACTAAGGGATGAGAGAAAAATCTACATAAATGAAGAAAAACCAAAAGAAGAATATGGGTCTCTCACAGACTCCAGGGAGGGCAGACACTGAGAAAACTGACTTTGGAATGCAAACAATGAAGAGCCCCCAGAATGACTGGTCTCAAACTACAGACCTAGACATCAAGACATTAATGGAGAGATTAAAAAGAATTGAGGAGCTTCAAGAAGAAACTAGAAAGGAGCTGATATCTGAGATAACAGTAATAAAGAATACTGTGAATGAAATAAATAACAAACTAATAAGCAAGGAAAGCAGAATTACCCAAGCAGAAGAAAGAATCTCAGAGCTTGAGGACCAAAATATAGAACTAACCCAAACTCTCAAAAACACAGAAAACAGGCTCAAAAAGACAGAAAAAAACCTTCAAGAGATGAACGATTACTTCAAGAGACAGAAGCTAAGAGTAATTGGACTTCCCGAGACAGAAAGAGAGACAGAGACCACACTGGAACAAACCTTCCGTGAGATCGTTCAAAAAACTTCCCTTATCTAATCAATGATGCAAAAACTCAAACACAAGAGATTCAGAGAACGCCTGCAAGACAACAAATGAGAAAACCAACTCCTAGTCACATAATAATTTGCCTAAACAAAGTAGGCATAAAAGAAAAAATCCTAAAGGCAGCAAGGAAAAAGGCCAGATCACCTACCAGGGGAAACCAATTAGAATAGCAGCAGATTTATCTATAGAAACCCTGCAGGCCAGGGGAGCTTGGAGCCCTATCTTCAAAGTCCTAAAAGATAAGCAATTTCAACCAAGAATAACCTACCCAGCCAGGTTAAGCTTCATCAGCAAGGGAGAATTAAAATCTTTCCCAGATATCCAATCCCTAAGAACTGACGCTGCCACCAAACCACCTCTACATGAAACACTTAAGAAAGTACTAAACACAGAAGAAAAGGGGGAAAAAAGAACAACGTTCTTCACAAGAGTACAGGAAAAAGAATAAAATACACATGAACCAGCCCCCAAAACAAAAGAAAGACAATAAACCAAGTGGAAGAACAACTCTATAAAAACTCTATGATAGGGACGAACTCTCACATTTCAATAATTAGCCTGAATGTGAATGGACTAAACGCACCACTGAAAAGACATAGAATGGCAAAATGGATAAAATATCACCCGGCAACAATATACTGCCTTCAAGAGACCCATCTCACTAGAAAGGACATGCACAGACTCAAAGTAAGAGGATGGGAAACAAATTTTCAAGCGAATGAAAGACAAAAGAAAGGAGGAGTCGTGATCCTAATTTCAGACAAAATACCATTTAAGCTATCAAAAATTTAAAAAGATACAGAGAGCCACTGCATAATGATAAAAAGTTCACTCCATCAACGAGAAATATCTATTCTAAACATATATGCACCTAACATAGGTACACCAACTTTTATAAAGCAACTCCTAGGAAAACTAAAGAAAGATATTGACTCTAACACCATCATAACTGGGGACTTAAATACCCCACTCACAACCCTAGACAGATCATCATGACAAAAAATCAGCAAGGAGATCCAGAACCTCAATGTGACTCTGGACCAATTGGACTTAATTGATACCTACAGAACACTCCATCCAAAGACCAGAGAATACACATTCTACTCATCACTGAATGGAACGTATTCCAAGATTGACCACATAATTGGCCATAAATCAAGAATAAGCAAATTTAAAAGGAACAAAATTCTACCATGTATCTTCTTGAACCACAGTGGAGTAAAAATAAGCATTAACACCAACAAGGTCCCCCCAAACCCACAAAGACATGGTCACTAAACAGGATGATGTTAAACAACTCCTGGGTCAATGATGAAATCAATACAGAGATCAAAAGATACCTGGAAACAAATGAAAATGAAGAAACATCTTACCAAAATCTCTGGGATGCCCTGAAAGCTGTAGTAAGAGGGGAATTTATATCCCTGTAAACACACATGAAGAAAATGGAAGGAACAGAAATTCACAACCTAACAAGCCACCTAAAGAAGCTGGAAAAGCAAGACCACAAAAACCCTAATTTCAGCAGAAGAATCCAGATCACCAAAATAAAAGCCCAAATCCAGGACATAGAAGACAAAAAGATAATAGAAAAATCAATGAAACAAAAAGCTGGTTCTTCAAAAGGATAAACAAGATCAATGGTCCCCTAGCTAGAATGACCAAGAAAAAAAAGAAAAAAACCCAAATAAGCACAATCAGAAACACAAAAGATGAAGTCACATCTGACCCTGAAGAAATACAAAAGATCATCAAGACTACCATGTACACTTGTATGGAAACAAACTTGAAAACCTCAATAAAATGGAGGACTTTCTGTCATCACACAATCCACCTAGATTGAAACAAGAAGAAATTGAGACTCTAAATAGACCAATAACAATCAAGGAAATTGACTATGTAATAAGAAAACTACCTACAAAAAAAAAGCCCTGAACCGATGGCTTTCCAGCAGAATTCTACAAGACATTTAAGGAAAAACTGATTCCAATCCTACTGAAGCTATTTCAGGCGATTGAGAAAGATGAAACCCTCCCCAAATCATTTTATGAAGCTAACATCACATTGATTCCCAAGCCAGGTAAAGATCCAACAATAAAATATCTTTATCTTTGATGAACATAGATGCTAAATTTCTCAACTAGATCCTAGCAAACCGGATTCAACAACACATCTCAAAAATCATCCATTATGACCAAGTAGGCTTCATACCTGGGATGCAAGGCTGGTTCAACATTCTTAAAACCATAAATATAATTAAATTCATCAACAGATATCAAAACAAAAACCACATGATTATATCATTAGATACAGAAAAAGCTTTTGATAAAATCCAGCACCCCTTCTTGATAAAAACCCTCGAACAGCTAGGCATATGGGGAACATACCTCAAAGTAGTAAAAGCCATCTATGAGAAACCCACAGCCAGCATACTCCTAAATGGACAAAAATTGGAACCATTTCCCCTGAAAACTGGAACAAGACAAGGATGCCCACTCTCACCCTTCCTGTTCAATAGAGTATTGGAAGTCCTGGCTAGAGCAATCAGAGAAGAGAAGGCAGTCAGGGGTATCCAAATAGGAAAAGAGGAAGTCAAATTATCTCCCTTTGCAGATGACATGATCGTGTACCTTGAAAACCCAAGAGAATCTGTCAAAAAACTTCTTACACTGATAAAGGCCTACGGCAAAGTCTCAGGATATAAAATACATGTATAAAAGACAAGTACATTTCTTTACACCAATAATAAACAAACAGAAACCCAAATAAGAAGCACAATTCCATTCACAATAGCCACAAAAAAAAAAATGAAATGCCTTGTAAAGGTCTTTCCTAACCAGAGACGTGAAAGACCTTTACAATGAAAACTACAAAACTCTGCTCAAAGAAATCAAAGATGACAAAAACAAGTGGAAAAATATCCCATGCTCACGGATTGGAAGAATCAACATTGTGAAGATGTCCATCTTACCAAGGCAATCTACAGATTCAATGCAATACCTATTAAATTACCAGCAACATTCTTCTCAGACCTAGAAAAAACAACACAGGAATTCATATGGAAACACAAACGTCCAAGAATAGCCAGAACAATCCTCAGCCAAAAAAACAAAGCAGGTGGTATCACATTACCAGACTTCAAACTTTACTATAAAACTACAATCATGAAAACAACTTGGTATTGGTATAGGAACAGGCATATAGATCAATGGAATAGAATTGAGATCCCAGTAGCAAAACCTCAATTTCGCAACCATCTCATCTTCGACAAAGCCTCCACCATCTATCACTGGGGAGAGGAGAACCTATTCAGTAAATGGTGCTGGGAAAACTGGCTGACCACATGCAGAAGATTGAAACAGGACCCCTGTCTGTCCCCATACACAAAAATTAACTCCAAATGGATCAGAGACCTAAATGTAAAACCTCAAACCATAAGAACCTTAGAAAATGAAGGAAATACCCTCATGGAAATCGGAACTGGCATCCAATTTCTGAACAAAACTTTAAACCCACAGGCCATAAGGGATAAGATAGACAAGTGGGACCTCATTAAACTGACAAGCTTCTGCAAAGCCAAAGAAACCATCAAGAGAGCAGGGAGATAGCCTATAGACTGGGAAAAAGTATTTGCCAACTCAAGATCTGACAAAGGCTTAACATCTTGGATATACAAGGAACTCAAACATGCTGAAAAGAAAAAAACAAACAACCCCATTATAAAATGGGCAAAAGATATGAACAGACACTTCACAAAGGAAGACATCTGAGCAGCCAACAGACACATGAAAAAATGCTCAACCTCACTAATCATCAGGGAGATGCAAATCAAAACCACACTGAGATACCACCTAACTCCAGTCAGAATGGCAATTATCAATAACTCAGAAAATAACAGTTGTTGGAGAGGGTGTGGCGAAAAGGGAACACTCCTACACTGTTGGTGGGAATGTAAACTGTGGAACCTCTGTGGAAAGCAGTGTGGCGATTCCTAAAAGCTCTAAGCATCAACCTTCCATATGACCCTGCAATCCCCCTACTGGGAATATACCCTGAAGAACTCAAATCACTCTATAAAAAAGAAACCTGCACACGAATGCTTATCGCAGCATTGTTCACAATAGCAAGAACCTGGAACCAACCACGCTGTCCATCAACAGAGAACTGGATTTAAAAATGTGGTACATATAAACGATGGAATACTACACAGCCATGAAAAAGAACAAAATCATGAATTTCCCAGCAACCTGGATGGAGCTAGAGTCTATAATACTGAGTGACCTCTCACAGAAACAAAGATCTGAGTATCACATATTCTCACTCATATAGTGGACCTGATCGTCTAATGCACTACCATAAGAAAATGACTGACAGTGGGGGGATGGGACTAATGGTAGTAAACATCTGTCTGGGGATGGAGAGATACTTGTTATCAATAAGGGGGCCTGAATGAAGCATATTTGTATACCTAACCCTTAACTGTGCCCCACAATATTAAAATAAAAATATTGATTAAAAAAATATATATATCATTCCTTAAGTTATCCTAACTTGAATGTTTAATCTGTTTCCTATTAAGGCCTGTACTAATAAGCAAATGTTATATTTCATTTGACTTTAAAATAAACTAAATATTATTTGGAAGAGTGGATTCATATAAACACACACACAACACCTCCCAAACAGAACTTTGAGTTCCTATGACTGTAACCTTCAGAGAGTTCTGATTATATAGAATTTGAGGAAAAAGAAGAGTAATTTTAAAGATGAAGTATTCCAATATTAATGTGTTCAAAACAGAGAAAATAAAAAATAATAAAAAGGAATTTGAAATAGTTTCCAGAAAGATAATACATTTGAACTCTAGCTTAACATAGCCATGACACTTGAAATCGTATTTACAAGGTTATAGTTTGAGTCATAAATCCTGATTGAGATTATTGTATTTGTTTCCACATTAAAACCATCTTGCTAAAACATTCAGTAGTTCAAAATATAATCATAATAAAAAACTGGTGGAAACCACAATGATATTTGCTCAACCTCATAGGTGAATTTGTTGGAGGTCTAAGATGTCTACCAACAAAAGTTCTTTTTTTTTTTTACATGAATTGACCAAAGGTCAAATGCTAACAGGAAAGAAGACTTGATCTGCTTTGGAAGTGGCTCTTGCCTGTGATGGATAAGCAGTGGTTTGATGGAAGCTAATGGGAAGCTTTGCCCACTTATGAACTTTCTAAACTAAAATACTACATGATATTCTTTGAGAAAGGAGCTAAACCACCATTCCTGGGACAGTGTTTCTTTTATAGTTTTATTGAAATGTAATTCACATATCACTCACCCATTTAAAGTGTGAGATTCAATTTTTTTTAGTATATTCCAAGATGTGCAACCATCACCACAGTAAATCTTACAACATTTTCATCACTTCAAAAAGAAACCTTATATATTTTAAATATTGCTCTTGTATTCTACAATCTCCCAGCTTCTACCTTCAGTTCACCATCCCCCTCAGCAACTAATAATTTGCTTTCTGTTTCTACAGGTTTGCATATTCTGGATATTTCATATAAATGAAATTGTATAATATGTGATCTTTTGTGACTTACTTCTTTCACTTAGCATAATGTTTTTCAATTTACTCTATGTTATTGCATGCATCAGTACTTCATTTATTTTATGATTGAATAATATTCCATCATATGAATATATTAATACCACCTTTTGTTTATCCCCTCGTCCACTGACTGACAGCTTGATTGTTTTGACCTTTGACTATTCGTGAATAACGTAGCTATAAAAATTATTGTTCAAGTCTTTGTGTAGATATACGCTTTCATTTTTCATGGACATTTACTTAGGAGTGGAGTTGTGGGGTCATAGTCTAACTCTTATGTTTAACCATTTGAGGAATTTACAGACTGTTTTCCAGAATGGTGACACCATATTATAATCCAGTCAGCAAGGGATAAGGGTTATGATTACTCTACAATCTCATCAACACTTGGTTTTGTCTGACTTTTTGATTGCTACCATCCTAATGAGTGTGAAGTGGTATTTCATTATGGTTCAGAATCACTCATTTTCTCTCACCTTTGTGCTGTCTTTTCACTTTTTTGATGTGATCTTATGGGATATAAGTTTTTAATTTTGATAGAGTCCAATTGATATATTTTTTCTTTTGTTGTTCATGCTATTGGTGTTACACAGTAGAATCCACTGCTGAATCAAGGTCATGAAGATTTACCCCTATGTTTTCTTCTAAAAATTTTATAGTTTTAGTTCTTAATTCTTGGTTCTTTTTTAGGTGCTGTTGCTATCCAGTCATGCGACAGTTAATGACTGGATACTCTCTTAAAAATGCATCATTAGCCGGGCATGGTAGCGCACACCTGTATAGTTCTGGCTACTTGGAAGGTTGAGGTGAAAGAATTGCCAAAGCCCAGCGGATCGACGCTGGGATGTGGGATGGCAGTGAGCATGTCACTGCATTCTAGCCTGGGTGATGGAGTGAAACTCCGACTCAAAAAAAAAAAAAAAAGCAACGTTAGGTGATTTTGTCATTGTGAGAACATCATAGTGTGTACTTACACAAACCTGGATAGTATAGCCAACTATACACCTATGCTATATATTAAAGCATATTGCTCCTAGATAAAAACTTGTAGAGCATTTTACTACATTGGATACTGCAGACAAATGTAACACAGTTGTAGATATTTGTGTATCTAAACATAGAAGAGGTACAGTAAAAGTGTGATATTACAATCTTATGGGGCCACCGTCACATACATGGTTAATTGGTAACCAAAACCTTATGTGGTGAATGGCACTATAATATGAGCTACGGGTCTGACTTCATTCTTTGTTATGTTGTTGTCATCCAGCTTCTCAGCATTATTTGTTGAAAAGACTTATTTCTCCATTAAACGACCTTGACACTCGTGTCTAAAATTACTTGATATAGACACATGGTTTTATTTCTGAACCCCTAATTCTACTTTATATATGTCTATACTTACATCAGTTCCACACCGTCTTAATTATTCTTGCTTTGTACTCTTGTTTTGACACTGGGGAGTGTGGCTATTCAGATTTTGTTAATATTTTTCAGTATTATTTTTGGCCATCCTGAATCTCTTGAAGTTCTGTGTGAATTTCAGAATAAGCTTGTTGATTTCCATAAAGAAGGCAGCTGGGATTCTGATAGTGATGGTACTGAATCTGTACATCAGTTGGGGGAATACTGCCATCTTAACAATATTGTCTTCCAACCCATGAACATGAGATGTTTATCTATTTATTTAGATCTTCTTTAATTTGTTTCAACATTTTTTGCAGTTTTCCAATTATTGAGTTTGAATTCCATTTGTTAAATTGATTTTTAGTATTTTATTCTTTTTGGATGCTACTTTAAATAGATTTTAAAAATTCCATTTTTAAACTGTCAATTGCAAAGATTTAGAAATGCAATTGATTCCTATGTGTTGATTTTGCATCATGTAAGCATGTTAAACTCATTTATCTATTCTAATAGAATTTTGGTAAATTCCTTAAGATTCCCTGTATATATGAACATGTAATATGCATCCAAAAATTGTTTTTCTTCTTCCTTTTCAATCTGATGCCTCTTATGCATTTATTTTTTTCTTGCCTAAGTGCCTTAGCTGGAACTTGCAACAAAATGTTGAATAAAAGTGATGTGTATAGGCATTATTGCCTTATTTCTCACCTTAGGGGGAAAACATTCCATCTTAAATCAAGTATAATATTAGCGTTAGGTCCATAGAAGCCCTTTATCATATGGTGGAAGTACTCTCTACTCCCAGTTTGTTGAGGGTTTTTATCATAACAGGACATTGAATTTTGAGTAGTTTCTTTGTGTGTACTGAGATGACCATGATTTCTGGGTTTTATTCTATTGATATGGTATAACATTAATTGATTTTCATTTGTCAAATCAACTCACATTCCTGGGATAAACAACACTTTATCATGGTTTGCAATTCATTATATATGTTGTAGATTTGGTTTGCTATATTTTTCTAAGAATTTTTACATTTATATTTATAAAATACATTAGTCTTCCATGTTCTTTTCTTGTTATGTTTTTATGTGACTTTGGTGTTGTCATATTGACCTCATAGAATGAGTTAGGGATGGTTCCCTCCCTTTTTATTTTTTGAAACAGTATTGGTATTAAATTTCCTTTAGATATTTGGTAGAATTCACCAGTGAAGTCATCTGGACTTGTACTATCTTTTGTGGTTATATTTTGACTACTCCTCAAATTTCTGTGCATATATATTTAGATTGAGTTTATTTCTTCTTGAGTCAGTTTCAATCTTTCTAGGAATTTGTCCATTTTATCTAAGTTATCTGATTTGATATGTATTTTTTATAGTATTTTGTTATAATTCTTATTTATTTATTTATTTATTTATTTTGGAAGAATTGGTAGTCATATTCTCTCTTTCATTTCTGATTCTATACATTTAAATTGTTTCTTTTTCTTGGTCAGTCTAGCTAAAGGTTTGTTAATTTTATTTTTTTTAAAGCAGTTTTTGGTTTCATTGATTTTCTATATTTTTTCACTTCTTTATTTCACTAATTGCTGCTTTAATCTTTATATTTTCCTTCCCTCTGCTTGCTTGAGGTTTAGTTTGCTCTTCTTTTTTTTTTTTTTCAGGATCTGAAGTTTGCAGCTTAGGTTACTGATTTAAGCTATTTTTTCTTTTTAAAATATACACATTTAATGTTTCAAATTTCCCTCTAAAGACTGCATTCCAAAAGTTTGGTATGTGTGTCATTTTCACTCACCTTAAAGTGCTTTCTGGGATTTCCCTTTTGATTTTTTTCTTTGACTAACTGATTTCTTTGGAGTATGATTTCTTTTTTTGTAATTTTTATTTTTACATATTAGTGTGTTTACCAAATATCTTTTGCTATTGATTTCAAATTTTATCACATTATGATCGGGTATATTTTGTATATTTCTATCTTTTTAAAATGTATTGAAGTTTGTTTTATGGGTTAGCATATAGTCTATTCTGCAGAACGTCCCATGTGCACTTGAAAAAAAGAGTATAGTCTACAGTTTTTGGATGAAGTGTTATATAGATGTTATGTAGATATTTATAATATTGGTGTTTATGTAGATGCTGATACATATACTGTGACTCATGGTGTTCAAATTTTCTGTTTGTTTGTTGATTTCTACCTAATTGTTACATCATTATTGACAGGAGAATAGAAGTCTTCAAGTGTTACTGAGGTGTCTAGTTCTCCTTTCACTTCTGTCAGTTTTTGCTTTATTTTGATACTTTATTGTTAGAGGATACATATCCATAATTCTTAAAGCCTACTGAAGGATTGATAATTTGATCATTATTAGATGTCCCTCTCTATCTCTAGTATCATTCTCTGTTTTAAACTTCATTAGCAAAATCATTCCAACTTTCTTGTGATTACTATTTGCATGCTATATCTTTCCCAGTATTTTATTTTCAATCTAATTTTATCTTTTAATCTAAGGTGTGTCTTCTGTAGACAATGTATAAATAGATATTATTTTTTTTCTTCCAATCTCATCTCTACCTTTTGATTTGGTCATTTGATCTGCTCACATTTAATACCATTGTTCATAGAGTTGGATTTGTGTCTGCCATTTTACTTTTTGTCTGCTATATATCTTATGTCTTTTTTTGTACCTCTTTGCTTTTACTTTTGTATTAAGTAAATATTTCCTAATGTAGAATTTAAATTACTTTAATGATTTTTTTTTTCACTTACTTTTCTTGAGCAGCCTTAGTGGTAGCTACAGGGCTTACAATCTACATCTTAAATTGTCAGAATCAGTTACATATTTACACTAACTTAATTCAAGTAAAATAAGGAAATGTTATTTTTATATAGTGTTATTTATTTTCCAATTTTTTGTGGCATTATTTTTATAATGATTACATCTATAAATACTACAAACACGTTACTTTGCTACAATTATTATCTTATATAATTTTGTGTCTTACTGATGCTGACAAAAGAAAGGACATTAAGTAAATATTTATAGCTTTTGCTGATTAACATTTTCCTTTATCATTTCTGAATCTCTTCATTTGTTCCTGTGGATCAAGTTACAATCTGGAGTTAATTTCTTATCCAGTATGACTTTGTTTTTACTTACCTCCTTTGTGCTACTATTGACAAATATATCACACTTCTGTGCTGTAGCCTCCATAATACATAGTGTGCATAATGTTTTATTCAACTACATATTAAATAAGATAATAAATATATTTATGCTTTTATAATTACATATCTACTTTTATATTTTAATGTGAATTCAAGTTATTGTCTGATTGTTTTCAAATGGTAGACTTTTCTTTAGTGTTTCATTTAAAGTGGGTTTGTTAGCAACAAATTCTCTTATATTTTGTTTATTTGGGAATGTGCTTATTTTTCCTTTATAGAAAAGTTTTGCTCAACATATAATTTTTAGTTGATAGTTATTTTTCTTTTCACCATTTAAATATGTTATCTCATTGTTTTTTGACCTGTATTGTTTCTGATGGGAAGTCATCTGTTAGTTTTACTGGCATTCACTTGTAAAGTATGGGGAATTTTACTTCTTAATGCTTGCATAATTTTTCTCCTTGTCTTGGGCTTTCAACATTTTTATGTATGTATTTATGTATTTTTTTCATATTTTTCCTACTTGGAGTGTGTTGAGCTTGCTGTATGCGTAGATTAATATTTTTCAATAAAGTTGGAGAGTTTTTATCCACTTTTAAAAAATATTTTTTCTGATTCTTTCCTTTCCTTCTTATACTCTATCATACATTTCTCTGAGTTGCATTTTTCTTCATTTCTTTCTTTCTTTCTTTCTTTCTTTCTTTCTTTCTTTCTTTCTTTCTTTCTTTCTTTCTTTTAATCAATATTTTCTATTATGGTTTTGTGGGGTACAGTTAAGGGTTAGGTGTACAATTATGTTTTATTCAGGCACCCTGTTGATAAGAGGTGTTTCCCCATCCCCAGACAGATATTTGCTACTGTTAATCCCATCCCCCTTCTCCCCCATAGTTTCCCTGGTACCATCAGTCATTTTCTTATAGTATTACATTGGATGTTCAAGGTCCATTATATGAGTGAGAACATGTGATACTCAGATCTTTGTTTCTGTGAGAGGTCACTCAATATTATAGACTCTAGTTCCATCCAGGTTGCTGCGAAATTCATGACTTTGTTCTTTTTTATGGCTGCATAGTATTCCATCATGTATATATACCACATTTTTTTAATCCAGTCCTCTTTTGATGGGTAGCATGGTTGTTTCCATTTAAGGAGGAGCTGATACCAATCCTACTGAAGGTATTCCAGGCATTTTTTTCTTTATTCTTTGGATTACATAATTCTTATTGACTAATTTTCAAGTCACGAATTCTTTCTGCCAGTTGAAATCTAGTGAAGTTTTCACTTCAGTTACTGTTTTTTTCAACTCCTAAATTTAAACTTGGTTCTTTCTTATAATTTCTTCTTTATTTATAATGTATTACGATCACCCATTTGTTGTGTTATTGTTATTATACCTTTCTTTAATTCTTCAATCACAGTTTGTCTACTCCTTTGGACATATTTATTATAATCACTATTTTGAAGACTTTGCGGAATCCAACATCTGCTTACAATCCCAGGAAATTTCTGTTGTCTGCTTTTTTCCCCGGGCATGGGCCATATTTTCCTGTTTCTCTTCAGGTTTTACTGAAAACTTGATATGTTAGGTCATATATATTTGCTATTCTGGGTACTTTCACCACTATTGGGCTTTTTGTGATTTGCTTATTTGTTTGGTGACTGTGTGAATTAGCTTGGTGAAGTGTATTCCATCACCACTGCCAAGCACCCATTTTTGCCCCTGTTAGTGTGTAGTTTCTAATATTGCTCCTAAGAAAATGCAGCATTGAATATGCCTATAGTTACCCTGCGATGATGGCAACTTTTGCAGGATTCCCTTTGACTCTCTCTTTTTTAAAATTTTTATGTATGTATGTATTATGCACTTTTGAGTCAGTCTCATTTTGTCCCCTAGGCTGGAGTGCAGTGGCACACTGACAGACACCGCAGTCACAACCTGCTGAACTCAGCCAATCCTTCTACCCTAGCCTCCTGAGTAACTGGAACTACAGGCATGTGTCACTACACCCAGCTAATTTTTTGATTTGTTGTAGAGACAAAATCTTGCCAAGTTGCCCAGGCTGGTCTCAAACCACTGGGCTCAGGCATTCCTCTCACCTCTGCCTCTCAAAGTGCTGGGATTACAGGCAGGAGCCACCACACTAGGCCTTGACTCCTCTTTGACCACAACCAGTCTTACTAGTTGCTAGTCTGTTGTGCTCTTGTTTTCAGCAGTGCTTCAGGGCACACATTGCTTCACCAACTGATCAAATTCAGGATAATTTGAAGAGTTCATTTCTGAGATCAGTGTTTGAAATGTGTTCTGAACCTAGGAGGGCATTTCCTACTTGTCTCTTTCCCTAGTTCTCTCCAGCAAAGTAGCAGCCTGTAGTTTAGTCTGTGTTTTCAATGAATCGACCAGTCTTCTCCCAACTGTCTTTCACCATAACTGTCACTGTTTTTGAGAGTACCTTTAGGCTTGAACTTAATAGTACTCAATGACAAATGAAGTCAGTTCCTGTGGTAAGAGATTTGGAGTTGTTGGTTTTACAGTCCATTTCTTCATTGTAGAACTCTAGACTACAGCTTTGGAGCTGGCATGGGGATGATAATACACATCTTTCTGACTGATCTCCTCACTTCAGGAGCTGAGTGCTTGATGGATGAGGGACACAACCGCTTTAGTAGATTTTGCTTGACTAAATGTTTGTTTATTCATTATATGATCCATGTGTGCCTTTCTTAGGTTCATTTCCAGATATTTGATGTTCCTAAGACAATTTCCAGAGACTTAATTTTTTAAAAAAATGATTTTTAAAAGTTTCTTTAAGGATTGGGTCCTTGGAGCTCCTTGTGTTATAAAAGAAATTTTGAGGGTTTTGCTGCTATTGCTGTTGTTGTTGTTAATCTAGCTACCTATGTTATTTGAAATGTTTGTCTCCTTCTATATAGCTTGGATTTAGTCAAGGCCACAGAACCAAATAATTATTATATATAGACACTAAAAATAGATCGACCAGTAGAATATTGTGATGGATTTGTTTTGATCAAGTTAGTTAATTATATAGATCATCACATGATCTATTAAAAAGAAATTATGGTTAGAAATTAAGACAATAATAAAAATTAATGAATTAATTAAGAGTATAATTTTTTTATGTTCTCCACAATTCAAAGTCCTAAATTTAGACTCTAAATATAGTTAGCCATGTTTATGAAATGTGCTGTTATTATGAAAAGGAATTTTTTTACAAAAGAATTCAGACCATCTAATCCTATTATTAGTTTTTAATAAAATGAATTAGAAACATATTGCTTTCCTCCATACTTGATAGAATTTCATTGTATTTTTGCCTTCTTGTGAGTTACTGATTTCTTAGTTTCTAAACTTAGCAAGTTTTCTTTTGAAATATCTGAAGGTCAGATTGTTACCTGGATATAGAGATCCAAGGATTGAGAAAATGTCCAATCACATCATAAATAACATTTCAGATCCCAACAAGGAATACTAGAAATGAAATAAGTAAAAATAAATCCACACACACAGACAGAAGCATATACGAAATTATTACAAATGGTTGCATTTCAGGGAAAAATGCTATTACAAATATGTAATCCCTAGTTTACTCATTTTTTCCCCTTGATTCTTAGATTTAAAGTCATATTCCTTCATTATTTCTGACCTGATATGAAACACCATCTGGCATGTACATGTAAAGAGGATTATATGTAAGCAAATAGATTTTTTTTCCTCTTTTTTGACTCTAAGACTTTTTGGAGGCATGTAGATTATTTAGGTTCTAAGTGTGAAAATTAAACTGGTAAAAAGATAAGATGGCTTTTAGTACTTTTTAAATGAGAAATTATACATTGCTTCAACAATAAACGACTTTAATTGGCATTCTGTGATTTCTTTTAAAAATTTTAACCTCATGAACATTTTTCTTGAAGATTATAAATTATTTTCCCTAGAGGAAATGATAAAGATTTTCATAATTATCTTGTGATTTATACACATGTCAAACTGAATCTCGTAGCTCACTAAATCTAAGTTGGCTAAATTTTCTAGATAATTATCAAATATTGATCAATATCCAGTTTCATTTTACTTATAATACATGAAGTGAATCAATTATATGAGAAATGCAATATGGTATTGGATTCCATGTTTGTATATACTTTTGAAAATGAAGAATTTTTGCTGTTTTTAGCATTTACTTTGAATCATAAAATTATAAAGCTACTAACTGATAGTTTATGTTATTTAAAAATAACATTATTTATGTATTTAGATACAAGGTTTTCACAATGTTGCTCAGGCTTGACCCGAACTTCTGGACTTAAGTAAGCCTCCTGACTCAATCTCTAGAAACTGGGATTACAGGTGCCCCCACCATGCCAGGAAAGAATCTCTTTTAAAAAAAAAGGTGAAGTCCAGAAAGGTCATATGATCTAGCTGAAGGCCATGGCTATTTGGTGAGAGTCCAGAGTTAGAACACAGATAGCCCAAGTCTTGATCTAATCTACTTGGGATCCTGCTGTGCTTCTTTCACAACCCTGATTAACTTTTGTTCAGAAAATTTCACTTTGGAGTGCCTGAGAATATATAGAGATGCCCCATGCTCATGCACACCACACTGGAAACCGAATGAGAGCCACACTTTGGAAAGTCATCTTTTCCTGCATTTTTACTACAACAATTATAGCGGCTCAGTGTTTGAGTTTTAAACCATTTCCCAAACACGCAGGCTACTAGGAAAATCTATGAACAAACAATCAAACAAAACTAGCTAATGCAAACAAAAAAGGATAAATCACAATGAAAGTATGCAAGAAGGATCTGCTAAGGTCAATTCACCAGAACTAAGAGTAAACTAAATTTCTATTTCAAATATGGAGTAATGAAGGCTTATTTAGTTCTATCTTGATAAAATTGCACGGAAAGTAAAAGAAGAGAGGAAGCAGGCAGAGAGGAGAAAGCGAGGCAGCAATCTTGTTTATTGGTCTAATCCTTTATGCTGGACTGTATTAAAAGAAACATATGCAAATACTAAAAGCATGGAACAAGGGTATGTAATTGTGTATGTATGTGTGTGTATATGTGTGTGATAACATTTATTCATCATTTCATCAAAACAAATAGAAGCAGGAAAAATAAAAAGGCACCTAAAATTTGAAATTCTAATAAAATTTTATCTACTCTCTTTGATCTCTTGCATAAAAGATTACATCTGTCTTCAGAATTCTGGATGACCACTGGAAAATATGAAATAAAATAGTTTTTCAAAGTTTTTCTTACTGTTGTCAGCTTGTGTCTAATAAGAACATCAATTAAGATAAAAATTATTAAGGCCATTGTTTATGTTGAACTAGCTACTGCATAGAGTGGTTTAATTCTTCTTATTCTATAGGCTCAGATAATTTAATTTCAGGATCATAGAGAATTTCTGGCTTTAAGGACATGGTTATTATATCATAAACTTCTGTGGTTTACTAATTCCAGTGACAACAAGGTTCTTTGTAATTTATCTTTATTTTATTTATACAACTGATGCCTATTGGGCTTGGAGACTACAGGATAGAAACAGCTGCAGTTCTTGTTATTATTTCTTCACTTTGAAGGAAATAAAGAGGCTGACAACCCTGAAGGACAAAGACTAAGTTGTTGCTGGAAATGCTCTGGCACTGAGGCCAACTCCCACTGCAACAAGTTCTAAATTAATTCAGAAAATATATTCATTGTTATTTTCATGCTGTAACCTTCTGAAGTGGCCGGCCCTTTGTGAATGAGTGTTTTACTCACTGTTGTCTTTGTAAAACCCAAGATTTTTTACTTGAAAAGACACTAGATTTAATATGACTAAATTAAAGCTTTAGAGTTGTTTATAGTGTGCATGTACAACTCACATACACACTCACAGAGGGTATCATACTGCTCTAGGTGTGTAATGATGGCAGCCCCTTGGTGACTTTGCCCATAAAAAGTGACTATGAGCAAAAGTGACACTGGTAGATGATTTTAAACTTCTTGGTAATCAGTAAAATCATAAGAGAAAAATAAATAGTAAGATGATCAGGGTAAAATAAACACTCAACCACTGCTATTTTTCTGGACAAATAAAACATTCTTCGCAAACTTATTCTTTTCTGTCTCAAAGCTCATTACTTCTATCATCACCAAAAAAGACTAAAGTTTAAACTACTTAATATCAGTTTTCTTTTCTCTGTGTGTCCGTGTGTGTGTGTGTGTGTGAGTGTGAGTGTGTGAGCGTGTGTGAGAATGTGTATGTGTTTAAATATTTTTTTCTATGAATGATGATAATGAATTAGGAAGAATAGTATTTAGGACTGCTCATAGTAAATTTGACCATATACATTACATTAAGAAAATAATCAGATGGTGTTGAAATAATATACACACATGATTATATATATGTGTGTGTATGTATATATGCATAGTAATTATGATTCAAAAGAAAACTTAGAGATCCTCTAATCTGATCTCTACATTCAATAAAAGAAAAACCCAAATGTATATATATATAAAACCATATTCCACAAAACAGGAGCAGAACAAATTTTATGTTAATCAAAAGTAATTTACTTAACTTATATATAAAAACCATCAGATTTTAAGCATTCCACATTATTTACTTGTTTTAAAAATATTATCTTTATTGCTAATATATAATTCAGAAATTCTCTCTATATATAGAAACTCACACACATACACACATATGTACAGTCACGTGTCACTTAACAACAGGGATATGCTCTGAGAAATGCATTGTTAGGCAACTTCATCATTATGTGAACATCATAGAGTATACTTACAAAAACCTTGATGGTATAGGCTACTACACACTCTATGGTGTAGCTTATTAATTCTAGGCTATAAACCTGTACAGGATGTTACTGTACTGAAATACGAGATACTGTAAGATCTCTAGATTCAACTATACTTAAAAGTCTTAGCTTAAATTTCAGAACAAACTTTTTAGATCACCCTCACTAGTCTTTTCTCTTTTTCTTCTCGTTGATGTTTACTTTGCTTATTTCAGTTCCTATACAGACTCAGCTTCTATTTAGGGCAACCTTCATACATATTAGTACCGCTGTCTGGAAAGTTACCTACTGCAACTCTCCATATTGCCTACTAAGTCTATGCAACTCAAGGAAGTCTTCCTTCTTCTCCTGACAGACAAAATGTGTTACTAACATGTAGGTTTATTATAAATATTTTCACAGTAAATAAATAATTACTGTTCTATCATTCGTATCTTGATTAACTTGCTATAATCTTCCAGGAAGACAAGAGCCTAGTCTCTGTTGTTAATTGGTGGTTGACAAATTGGATTAAGCAAGGATAAAATATACTTTTTTAATGACTGTCCAGGCTTGTTATATTTTCTAATAACATTCTATAAAAAAACCTATTTAATAAAAAATAGCTTATTAGCATAGTGAAGAACTATATCAGAAAGTAATGAAAAGGCTTTTGGCGAAAGATAATGGCCATATTATAAAATCATGTAAATTTTGTTATGTTTGTATATATCTGTGTGTATTATGATATATATATGTCTGTGTGATTCCACATATATATTTATATGTGTGTGTGTATACATAGTCTCTTGGTATGGAATGAATGATAATTTTCTGCTGTTCAGAAAAAAAGATTACTTAAAACGAATTACTGTGCTCTATTTCCTGATGATGTAAGAAGGCTCGCAATAATATGATTCTGATTAAAGATAAATGTCTTCATCGGTTTGCAAAGAAAAAGAAAATAAAATAAGTTTCAGTGGTATGCAATTTTGGCATTTTTAGGGAAAAAAAGCACATTGTGTCTGAAATATATCAGTAACATTGAATTATCTCTAAGTTATCAGGTCTTCCTTGTAATGTTCAACTTAGCCTAAGCCCCATCCTGTGGGTTTGAGAGAAGTTGATACATTCTATTGAATTTTCCTGTTAGTCCTTCTGAGAATTCTTAGGAATGCTTTCATGTCTCAGAGAACTGTCAGGTGATTGCATCCTGTAGACCAATATCAAGATATTTTTATTAGCCCACCCCAGATTGCTTCTTCTGATTGCTGTTCTCTTTCTGCATTCTGTTGCCTTCACCGTTTTTCCTCTTCTGTATTGTGAAAAAATTAAGTGATAATTTAACAGTAATACAAGAGGATTAAGTGAAGAAATGGAAAAGGATTAAAGAATATTAGATAATATCCAGACCTTCAAGACAAAAGCAAGGGATTCATTAGAGTGGACCAAATACTTTTCAAAATACGTGTGATTACATATTAATCTACATAGCATGTAGCATGCACTAAGACAAGACGGACTCAAATTGTAATTTGGAAAGCAAATATGTATTAAAGGGCATAGTCCTATTAGAAGAGCCCAAAATATATTATTGATTAGAAAATAACATTTAGTGTAAATTGCGTATTATTATCCTAGTTTAGTATTTAATTGCTCTCAAAGCAATGAAGAGATACTTATCAGATTAAAAAGTGCTCACTAAAATGACAACTCCAAGAATGATCGGTGTGTCTGCTTTAAGAACAAATTCCAAGCTCTACCCTACCAGCAAAAAAATTTTACAAGCCCTAGCTTGTCAGTTTCCAATCTCCTATAATTTTAAGATCTAGACTACATCCAAAGCAACAGGAAGAATCTGCCAGTCTTCAAAATAGCATTTTTGTCTTTGCTACACAAAAAATTTTCAAGCTTATTATCCATGTTTATTTTGCCTTAGTGGTTACAAAAAAAAGGGTAATTTCTTGAGGTGTCTTGGCTGGAGTTGGAAGACAGAGGGGAACCCATGAAGATCCCTCAAGACAATGTGAGCTTATGTATAAAAGGGGTTTGCTTTGGGCTATGTGCAGGCAAAGAAAGAAGTAAAGGGACATAGAAAGGAAGTGGTGGGGAAACAGTTTTGTAGACAATTCCCCACCCTAGTCTGGTTAGTCAATGGACAAGTGGGACTATCTGAAGCAGCTCTGAGTGAAAAGCTGTGTAAAAGTCTCTCGATCTCTCTTTTTCTTTGCCAAGGAAGGATGTTCATGCTTGCTACTTTATAAAGCAATATTTCATGCCAATGCTCTTTCTTCTTGGCCATAAATTGAGACCCAGAATTTCCTTTCTAATATCTCTACAAGGATGAGAGGAAGTGATTGGGGGGAAATCTCCCCCATTAGCAGTTTACACAGCACAGTAGTAACTCTCCTCTTCTTCAGAGGTGCAGAGATAGAATCATTGAGGGAAAGTTTATAAAGCAGGAATGCATTTGTATCCATCGAAATAAACATTCTACACACCTCTATAAATTGCTTAAAGATGATGATCATCCTCTAAATATTCAGTACAAGCTGTATGTGGGAGAGAAGAGGTGAGCGGGCAGTCCCAGAGGAAAATTATCTACAGCATTAAGAATCAGTTGTCAAGGCAGAGAAACCAGAGGATAGGGAGAAGAGTCTGTGTGTGGAGTGCATCCCCAGGTTGAAGAGAAGAGTCCACCCACCTCTCCACCCCTCCTCTACCAGAGAGACAGAGAAAATTTGAAAGAAAGCTCTGTTTGTCATCCCCCCCCCCACATCACAATTGCGCTTAACTAATCAAAGCCTGTCAAAGACAATTTTAATCATAAACTTTAAGATGAGAAGTGCACCATTTGGGATTCAACAAAAGCACCCCAAATGCTTGGACAGTGTGGTGTCTTCATAACTCCCTTTGCCAGGCAAGTAAGAGCCTTTATGAAGTACAAACCTCTGACTCTGTGTTCTTTCTTCTATGTCTCCTAGATATGAAAGTGTCAACTGTGGAGAAAAAAGAACTTTTCGATGAACTCTGAAATGCAACCTAATAAGTAAATAGTAAAGAAAAAAGTCCTCTCCTCCTCACAAACACATTTTGTGTTGGTAATTGACTGGGGAACAAGGGTAAGGTAATAACTACAGATCTGAAAGAAAAAATGTTATGCATTGTTCTCCAAAAGTAAGTGTAAGCTATCTGAAGTTTGTAAATATATATACTGTATGTGTGTTTATGGTTCTTAAACTACTTGAACTTATTTTAGAAGTAAACTATTATTCCAATAAAATTGTCCTCTCCTTCCTGAAAATATGAACCACACAATACTAAATGTAATAATTGGTAAAAATATTTATACTTTTTCCAGTGGTTTAAACACTCCAAATGCCAAATAAATTGTTAGGAATGAATAATATTTTTGAAAATAGTTTTATGTGAATGGATTATTTATGCAAGCATAGACTTAATAATCTGAATCCAAATATTAAAAAAAAAATCAGTCAAAAATATTCTCATATTTTACCACCCTACCCAGTTTTTACTAACACTGGTGCCCTTAGAAAGTTACTTTATTTTGGTGCTTTTCTATTGGCAACGGTAAAATCTTCAGGGACTCAGAAAAGGTGATGCATTTCAATCTTATATCATTGCAGTATTCACTTTAAAGCAATGTAATCCTTTTCTGTTTCTGCCCCAACATTTCATAATTATATCATTTTACAAGAATTGTGTAATTTACATAACCACCTAAATTGTCATAATTGCTAGAAAGTGCTGAAAAAGCATACGGTAGGCATTTCAGATTCATTTCTGTTCTCTGTTTGAAACTCATTTGAAATGCCTTTTGCATAAAAATTCTTTTGGTCAACAAAAAAGTAACTTGGGTTTGATTTTACAGGAGCCCTCTTCTTCTCCCTCTCAGACTGACTTCTCTTATTTCAGGAAGCCCTTCCCATCTATTATACTTGAGTTCTAGAAGGCCCATGGAATAAACAAGTCCCTCCTCTTGATTTTATAGAAGAAACTGAGATCAGAGAGGTTAACTGATTTGATCTGGGTCCCACGGGTTATCTCTGAAGAGTCAAGGCTAGAAGTCGCTTTTAAAAAACTTGCATGTTTTGCTCATTGTCCCACACTGTTCTCCACTACATTTAGAAAGAAGAAAAGGGAAAAATACAAGAGTGGAATGGTCTCTCAACAGTTTTCTCAGCATGCCATTTCCATTATAATTATCTTAACCATCTGTTTTGCTTGGAACAGGCAAAAGAATTTGATATTAAGAAACAAAACTGTCATTCTGTACAACTGAGAAGGGCCTCAGAAACGGGACCTTATTTCAGGATATAAGAGTGGGTATCAGTTTTATCGGAGGTTTCATCAGTGAAGTAGAATGCCAATATTTTATTATTTTGCTCTGAAAATCGGTGGCTCAGGAATTTTATAACTAAAAGTCATTGCAGCATACTATATATAATATTTGCTAAACATGTAATCTGGAAACATGCGAAGTAAGGCACCACTAAACAGTTAAGGATATTGGAAAATGGCAACTAATTTTCTTTATCTAATTCTGCTCTAAATTCCCCTCTAAAAAGCTAACCTATCCTTGCATACTTAAAAAGCAATGTATTAATATTTAGCTTCCAGAAGCTAATTTGGCTGTTATGTGAAGCTATAAAATTCTGTGGCAACATAAGAGATAAATATAAATAGCAAACCACACATCTAGAGTGCTTACCTCCTGTGTGTATACATATATGGGCACACATGAGAGAAAACACACACACACGTGCATACAAATTATGCTACTAATAATTCGGAGTTTCGAAATGAATAAGTAATTAAGTAATTCTTTAAAAATATTTTGGTAAAAAAAATCACTGTAGAATATGTATTTTAAGTATTAAAGTAAAGGCCAGGTACAGTGGCACACACCTATAACTCTAGCAATTAGAAGGCCCAGGTAGGAGGACTGTTTCAGGTCAGAAGTTTGAGACCATCCCAGATGACAGAGTGAGACTCCGTTCCTCAAAAAAAAAAAAAAAAAAAAACCGCTGTACATGGTGACCCATGACTACAGTTGCAAATATTTAGGAGGATAAAGAAGGAAGATTGCTTAAGCCCAGGAGTTTGAGGCTGCAGTGAGCTGTGATTACACCAGGGCACTCTAGCCTGAGTGTGGAATGGGATACTGTGTCTAAAAAAATTTAAAAATTTGCAGTTACCAACTTTTCAAATTACAGATTTTATTTGAAATGAGTAGTAATTCTCCAAAATAATTATTTAAGTGAATTATAATTGTGACAATTAACCCAAGCATCAGAACAGATAACTACTAACAAAAAAAGCAATATCACTTCTGAAATAAGTCTGAAAGGCAAAATAATTTTCATGGAAAATGAAGACAGTATCCAATTCAATTAAGGAAGGAGAGGAACAATAAATTATGTCTGCCAAAAGATGTGAAATTAATTGCAAAGCTAGGAGTAACCAGAGACTCTTTTAATATTAATGTCTTCCAGAACATAAAGTATATACTACCACTGAAGAAGGGGAAAAAAAAAAATAGCGGAATCAACAAATACTTTGGTAAAAGAACAATTTTGTGTGTTCAATGATAATCAAATTGAGAATCAGATTTTATACAGACAATAGGTGTGACATTGCCCAGTTATTTTAGTTAAATAATTTTGGAAATGGTGGGAAATTTCATCTGAATGAAAGAAAATAAAGTTCATAAAATTTTCTGAAAATCAAAGCAACTAAATTTTTTCCTACTATGAATTATATATTAGAAAAAAGCAATTTAATTCTAAGTTTCTCTTTTCTAAAGTAGTTATCAAAAAACTTACAAACCAGTAACTGGACATAGGTAAGTCCATTCAACTCTTACACCAGCAATACAATTATTACCTGATCACATCACAAAAAAATTGAAATTAAATAGAAAAATATATAGTGAAAATAAGCATGTTGACTCCTAAATATCTTCAGAATTTAGTATTAAGTGGTTTTTCTGTTTGTTTGATTTTGATTTTTGTTTGTTTCTCATGGATACTTTTTTCTTTTCCAAGTTGCAGTGTGGTATTTATCCTCCATTTTAAAATTTCTTAGCCACGTGGTAGAAGACCAATAAGTTCATGTGGCAAATTAGCCCTAGAAATCAGTTTGGAATATAGAGAAATTTCTTACTGTGATAGCCTACATTTATTTTCTTCTTGTAAATGAGGCTCATTCACTTTTTTGTGGGGGGAGGTTCAGAGTCTCACTCTTTGTCTCTTGCACTGGAGTGCAACGGCATACTCATGGCCACTGCAGCCTCGATCTGCTGGGCTCAGGTGATCCTTATGCCCCAACCTTCCAAGTAGCTGGAACTACAGATGTACACCAACATGCGTGGCTAGTTTTTGTGATTTATTGTAGAGATGAGAGCTCACCAAGTTTCCAAGGCTGGTCTCGAACTCCCAGGCTCAGGCAATCCTCTCACCTAGGCCTACCAAAGTGCTGGGATTACAGACTGAGCCACTGCGCCTAATCAATGAGGTTCATTCTTAAAGTCACATGTAAAGTATCTCAGTCCAACATTACTTGTTTAACACACTTCTACATTAGTCATTCATGAGATCCTGTTTCTCTGTTTAAAATATATGTATATATGAGCATGTATATATATACATATTTATATATATTTATGTATAAATGTAAATTTGAAATTAACTCTCACTGGAATAAGCAACACGTAATATAAATAGCATGTTCAATTTATTCTTTTCTTTCTCCCTTCATACTTTCCTCCCTGCTCCTTCCCTCTTTTCTTCCTTCTGTCCTTATTATTTTTAGTTTGAGTCTCATTATGTTGCCCAGACTGAAGTGCAGTGGCATGATCAGGACCTTGACCTGCTGGGTTTAGGCAATCCTTCCGCCTCAGCCTTCCACGTAGCTGGAACCACAGGCGTGCACACCATGTCTGGCTAACTTTTTGATTTACTGTAGAGACAAAGTCTCACCAAGTTGCCCAGACTGATTCCGACCTCCAGGGCTCAGACAAACAGTCCTCTTGTCTCTGCCTCCCGAAGTGCTGAGAAAACATGCTTGAGCCACTGTGTCCAGCCCATTTTATCACTTTTGACTACCTTCTGGTTTGAGGGTTTTTTTTTTTTCAGATGATGAGCTGTAAAAGTGCTAATAAATGAGACATTTATACTTCCTTTTTTTTTTTTTTGAGTTGGAGTCTCACTCTGCAGCCTCGACCTGCTGGGCTCCGGCGATCCTTCTGCCTCAGCCTTCCAAGTAACCGGAATTACAGGCGCGCACTACCACACCCGGCTAATTTTTTGATTTATTGTAGAGATGAGGTCTCGCTGCCCAGGCGGGTCTCAAACCCACGGGCTCAGGCAATCCATTCACCTCAGCCTCCCAAGGGCGCGGGATTACAGACTGAGGACACTTATTCTTTAAGGTAGTATGTTCCATCCACTAATGTGCCTACATAGCCACCAAATAGCCATTAACAGTCTTAAGAAAGTGTAAATGATATATATTTCATTTCTAGTATTTTACAATTATTCAAGATAATTTTTTAAAATGCCATTTGAATTTGAATTTATACACGATTCATGCTTTACTCAAAGTAATTTGAATATGAATAAAAAATAAGCCTAATGGCAACAAAATAGTTTATATGGAAAAATCAACAATATAATTACCTGAGATATGAAACAGGATGCTAAAATGCATCATTAAAATGGCAACAAACAATAGAAACTATCATCTTCTCAGTTCACTTCTTTAAGATAACATAAAGAACAACCTTTTTTTTACATGCATATTTTTCTTGATAATATTTGTAATGTTCCAGGAATGTTAATCATTCACTCAATTAATTTAACACAAAAAGCAATCAGGAATATTGTCCCTAGAAGAAGTGATAATCATTAAATACTATTTATATTGCACATATCACTGAAATCTAACAATATGATTTTTATAGTAACACATTTTTATCTATTAAATTGGTTAGTATCTCCTATATACAGCCATATGACAAATATGTCTCAAAGGCTGATGAAAGAAAAAGTTTTTCTGAAACTGATAAACTTTGTTTTATCAGAAATAAAAATTATTTGATTTTTGACTTGTTTCACAGGAATTCCAAGGCTATAGTTTGGGCTCAACTACAATAACTTTTCTTGGAGTATATTTTCTGCTTTAATAAGAGTGAAGCTTTGCGATGAATATAACAAATCATTTTTCTCAAAATAATAGAGGATAGCAAGTTACAGTTTTTATCTTCTATGGAGAGAAGGAGGGCGGAGATGAAGTTGAACCTAAGCAGGGAAGTAAAAGGCAGCCCTCTCTAGGTTGGATGTCTGGGTGGTGTGGTGAGTTGATCTTTGTGTCCTTCAGAGCCTACTGGCCCAATACAGCTGGATATGATTGGGAGGTGGGAGAATTCATGGCATCGTTGTTGCTGGCCTGGAAGTCCTGTTGAACCATAAGACCTATACTATCCTCACCAATTGTTAAGCTGAAAGAGACCACTGTCTCTACATACTAGTTGAGACACAGGAAGATGGGGGTGGTATACCTACCCCCATGAGTCTTCCAGTTCAGTGACTGTACGGGAGCACCCAGAGTCACTTCATTAATGTGAAAGTGATATAGACACACATTTTATGGTACTGTATTCATCCACATTATTGTGGGAGTTTACACATTTTTCCCTCTTCTCACCTCTCCACTATTAATCTTTCACTTTGGTCTTGTATTTCTATTTTTAAAATTTTCAGTTGTTTTTTCATCTGTATCTTTTACTGTAAAGCTTGAAAATCTTAAGGAAATAGGTCTTGTCTAAATTCAGATATGGTAAGTTTAACAATCTGGAATTTTATACTAATCAAAGACCTCGTGGAAGATGAAAAGGAGAAAATCCATGTGAAGTCGACATAATAGGTACTCAGCAAATTATAATTAAGGCTATTGTTTTCTAAATAAAGTTAAAATCATATCGATTTGTGAAAAATTAAACACAGATTGAACGAGTTCAGCTAATTAAGACAGATAATTCCTAGTAAGAATATACATCAGAGCAGCAGTAGGATACCATTCAAAGAAAATACTAGTTGATATACTACATACTGTATCTGTGTGCATTTGGCAAGAAATTTTTAGATGCTTGTTGAAATATTATAGAAATAGTCTCAGACTGTCACCATGTTTGTCTTAGATGTTATATTTTTTTAAATTTTTAAAATTGTTTTTACTTGTTCAAAAAAAGGATGGAGATGTCTAAAACAATGATGATATTAGAGTGAAGAAGGATTTTGTTTTGTCAGCAATAGAGATTTTCCAAGAAAGATGGATGGATGCCCACCCCCGATGCCTGACTTTGTAACTGCTTGTGCTGTTTATTTCCTCTCATTCATTTTGCATCCGTGTTAAGCTTGCATCTGTTTATGTTACTTGTCTATTATTCATCTACATGATAACTGCTCAGCAGTCGTTACTTCCTTTCATATCTTTTCTGCATCTTTTGTTTCCATGGGTTGTTTTGGCAATAAAACCAAGAAAAGGGTACAAAGCTTATATATATATAAAGGTGCCATTGGTATATCATGTTTTACAGCCCCAAGAATGTTATTGTTGATTTCAAAAAGTTTTTTTAAATGTTAAAATGTATTCAGCAAAGTTTAAAGCTCATAGGTATGATAAATTTGAAAATTTGAGAGAATGGAATTTTAAAAGTGCTTTCTGAAACAGCTCACTATTGTTTGATCTTTACATGGCAGTCTGCCTCATGCAATTTTTGGTTTACTGTACATTTTAACACCAAAATTTCAAGCAGTGAAGTCATAGTAACTCCTTACATTTATATAGCACTTCATAATTTTATTGTGTGTTTACTCATTCATTATGTCCTCTAATCTTTCTAGGTAGATAGTTAGCATCTTCATTTTAAGGATAGAATAAAAACAGAATAACTATGTGAAATGATGTGATAAGGTCAAAAGGTCAATGGATCTCTGAACCTAGACTAGAATCTGCATTTGCTTGGTACCTACCCAGCCTGGTGTGGGCCAGAAGGATCCTCACAATATAAAGTTGCTCCAGACTTCCTGTGGGCCTAAGGGGTAAAATATGATTTGGGGATCTTAGGTGATGTAAGCATAGCTTTGTGTGTGATTTTAAACCATTATTATGTCTCCAACCTCCAAATGACCCTACTGATAATTAAGGTTTACTACCCGAGGACCTAAAAGTGTTACGTTTTGTCTCAAAGGGTTCATGGATTTTTTTGAAGTGCTTCTTGTATACCCCAAAATAAAAACTTCAACTTCATGTGATTACCTGTATTACTTCTGTATGATTCCTGTTTCCTTAACAGCCGCTAGAAATAAGTTTTGTTAAAAACATTAAAGCGTGAGGAAGGGAGAAGGTAACACAGTAGAGATACACATATGTTCTATACTTTCTCTCACCAGTTACACATTATCAATACATACATGCCTGTTAACCAGAAAATACTTTCCCCCCCAAGAGATTTTTGTTTCTTTTTTTTGAGTTGGAGTCTCACTCGGTCGCCCAGACTGGAGTGCAGTGGCCGCTCCCGGCCACCGCAGCCTCGACCTGCTGGGCTCCGGCAATCCTTCTGCCTCAGCCTTCCGAGTAGCCGGAATTACAGGCATGCGCTAACACGCCCGGCTGATTTTTTGATCTGTTGTAGAGATGAGGTCTCGCTACCCAGGCGGGTCTCGAACCTGCGGGCTCAGGCAATCCACTCACCTCAGTCTCCCAAAGGCTCGGGATTACAGGCTGAGCCACCGAGCCCGGCTGAGATTTTATTATCTCTACTTACTAAATTATTTCCCCATCCTCCATCCCACTGATGTAAAAGAACCACCAAGCAATCCACCAAAACCTAGGTTCCATGTAAAATAATTTTTCTTTGGTAACTACATAGTCTTTGTGAAAAATCAGAAATTTAATGACTCGTTTGGTTTGCACCCCAAACAAGCAAGAGGTGTCAGTGTTTAAGCAATTGCTTAATTATTCTTAAAGTTCTTGTCTTTGGAGTACTTATGCTGTCATTAAATGATGATTTTATTTTGGCCTGTACCATCCATGATTCTCCTAAGAAACCTAAGTGTGTAGCTTCTTATCATTATTGGAGTTGTCTTTGTCACCACAGTGTAAGATGACTTTTAAGGAAAAAGGAACTACCTTCCTCTTCTTATCTCCTCAATCAGAAATGTCAGAAAGTGCCCCCTTATCTTTTGTTCCTTCCCCAAAAGAAAGATCTTCTGTGAAAAGGCTTAGTTTCTGCCATTTATGTCTCCTATTTACTTACAGCAATAAAGAGAAAAAGCAAACAGCTAGAAGCAGCTACCATCCTGTTCTTCTTTGCTGCCTTTCAGTTACTGAGTAATTAACCCTTAATAAACTGAATGACATAAATGGTTACAGTTTAGAAAGATGAATAGAGGAAGTTGCTATGAAAACATATAAATTATATTTAAACAGCAGAGACGTCTCTGTAAAATTCTATGTGTCCCTTATTGAATTTGTAGCATCTGTGAGATAATCATTTCACAAGCCCTTTTCTCTAGGTCTCTTTCAAGTAACTGAGGTCATTGATATGTCCCTAATGCCAATTCAACTTCGTCCTCCTTTTTGACTCTCATTCGTAAATGCCTACTAGTGCTTGGAAACTCAAGCATCATCAAGAAATGGTCTAAAAGTGACTTAAATTATTTTCCAGACTAAAGTAAGCATTTCAGAGCTTACATTTATGGCACTTTTTATCTAACCTAGCCCATGGGCTTCTAAAGAAAGTGCTCATTATTATTGTTACAAATTACAATATTAATAATCAATAGTGTGCATAGTATAAAAGAAAAAAGCATGTAACATAAAAATAACCAGCAGCTCAATATTCCTCAGTTGTTGAAACATACAATTTCTTCTATCTAAAATTTTTACTTTGGTATTTTCTTTCATGGCCACTGCTAATTCTACAAAGGTTATCAAAATTCTGAGTCATTTTGACCATTTGAAAAAAGGGTAATATAATGTAATTAAACATATACTATGTTCTTAAAAGCAAATCTTACAGTTTAGCACAAAATTGACATATATGTAATATCTTTTAGCACTTACATGCTTCATAAAATTGTCCTTAAGAAATACACTGACTTTTAAGCAGCTTATAAACACTTAAGAAGAAACATTGCAAATGAAGAGGCATTTTTTTAATTAATTGAATTTGAAAATGTTTTGTTATAATTGGTTGACTTTTACCTGAAAGTAGGAAAGCAAAGTAAAATAAACAAGTAAGATTTATTTGCTTGAATCCCAGAGAATGTACAAATATATCGTGTGAACATTTATATGGACACAAGTACAGAAAGAAGAACATTGGAGATATAGTATGCAAAGTGCAGGAGAAAATATTAAGAAAAAAGTTTTCAAATACTGCAAGATGACTGCAAATTAATGATTAAATTATTTTGTAAAATCTTGCTATAAATTATTTCTAGAAACAACAAATATGACTAATTGGGATAATAAGACACATTGTGTTAGAAAGTATATAATATAAATGACCTGCATTAACTTACATATTTCAACACATCTATATTAAATTCTTTGGTCCATATTTTTTAGGCAGATGATGGCTGCAGAAACCTTAGCAGATTTCATATGAATCTGTCAGTCGCTGACCTCCCTGCAGGCTGACATAATTTCCTTCACAGAAACCAGTCTCCGATGGTTACCAATCTTGATCTCTTCCAGTAAGGATGAGTTCTCTTTGAATTACTGGAGCAAGGTGTATGCTAGGATGGATAAATCAACCAAACCGAACAGCCTTACAGGGCAAAGAAGCAGTAGGGCACCTGTCCTTACATTGTCCTGAAAGTGACCTCAAGTATGACTTTCTTCGAGGTAAGAGGTAATTCTGTCTCTACTTTGGCTTAGCTTATATCAGTCGCAGTAAAGGTCACAGATCCTGACAGCTTTCTGTGCTTGAGAATCAGATTACTGTTTGTCTGAGAAGAAGCGGAGAGCGGCGAGACCCGCTTCTCTTAGGAATCTAGGTCAGAATTCATTCAGTAATGCCACCCAGGCCCTTCAAAGCAATATCTTACATTGTAGAAATACTTTGAGCAAATCCTGATGGTTGTTCATAAATTATATTACAACCTAAAGGGAGAAAAAGTTATTCTGTCCCTTTTTTTTGACTTCAGCTTTTCAGAAGGTAAGTCATAAATTTTAATTGGTGACCTCAGAGCAAAGTCATAGTTCTTAAATTCAGCTCTACCCTTCATAACCTCCAAGTCAATAATAATAACTGAAGATGATGTTAGTGATTCTAAATTTGATAGAAATGTCTGCAACAGGTAATATACAAGAACCACATCCAAATATATGAAACTGTTTTTTTTTTTAAGTACATAAAGCCTTCTGCCTTCTGAGTGTTTATGAAATGTTGTAAATCTTTGGAATTTGGACTTTATGTAAATAGGAAGCATAAGCACATTTGTTAGCAGAGGTGATGGCATGAAGTTTGGAGACTGGAAAAGGATGAGACAATCATATTTTAAAAAGCAATTTCTGACATTAAATGTAAATGAAGGAAAAATCTATGAGTGAAAGCAGTAAGCCGATTTTTAGGTAATTTTCCTTTCCTCAAACAAAAAAGAGAGGTGGAAAAAAAAAAGAAAAAGACTAAATTAGAAATTGCTTATTGCTCTGAAGCTGTATAAAGGTTGCCAAAGTTGTGCCCAATGCCTAATAAAGTGTGGGAATCAGGTGTGACAGTTGTCTAGAAACCATTGCTAGTGTAGATGGACTTCCCATTTTCTTCAAGGGTCGAGAAAGTCAGAGAGGTGAATATATGATAGAAACTGGTGGTGAGAAGTAAGAAATACAGAGTCATTAAAAGTTACTAGAACCATGTAGATCATAATGTGTTAGTATTTAATAATGAATAACTAACTCAAATATCCTGATTATCTTTAAAAATCAATGTGATATGCTGCATCCACCTATTTGAAATACAGGAACCATACCGTTATATCCTGCTTATTTTATGGTATTTTACTTGCCAAAACAAATATATTTGAGAATATCTCTTTTAAAATACTTAATTCAGGAATAAAAACATTCCATTTGGATTATCACGCAAATACACTGGCATCTGATAAATAAAAACATCTCCTCTTAATATCACTACTATTCTCTCAAGACTGAGAACTCAAGTCATTTTTTTTTTTACTGTAGTCCCTCCCTCCAATTAGTCTACAATACAGTCAAGTCTTCCTTCAAAATCATCCTCACTCTGTCCTTTTTATTCCTACACCATTATTATAACTTGAAACTAAATTGGGATCCATGATAACTTATCTCTAATCCTATCTTTGCTATTTGATATTGGTGAAATAATCTAACTTTATTTAATTACATAATTGAAGATCTCTAAATCTAAATTTCTATTATTGATATTTTCCTTATAAAAATAAACTCCTATGGGAGTTCTCAGAGAAAGAGAAAAAGAGGGAGGGTATCAATTTACCTTCCAGGCGCTTATTGTCACATAAGGAAAACAAGGTGGCTTCTAGCAAAATTATTAAGGGAGACATAAATAGGAGACAGAAAATGGACTAGGTCTTCAACAATGAGCAGAATTTAGCAAGGTAAAGGAGAGGGCAGTAAGACTGAATTTACCCACCACCACTGTTGTTGCTAAAAGTTTTCTCAAAATTAAGTGTTTTATAAAATCATTTAGCACAATGTCACTGTTATAGACTGAGTATTTATTTCCTTCCCAAATTCATATATTGAAACCAAATTCCCAATGTGATGATATTAGAAGATAGGGCCTTTGAGAAGTGATTAGTTCATAAGGGTAGAGCCTTCATGAATGGTATTGGTGTCCTTACAAAAGAGATGCCAGAGAGTTTCCTTGCTGCTTTCACAATGTGAGGGCACAGAGAAAAGACAGCTGTGGATGAACCAGAAAGTGGGCCCTTACTAGACAATAAATATGCCACTGACTCGATCTTAGACTTCCCAGCCTTCAGAACAGTGAGAAGTAAATTTCTATTGTCTATAATTCACCCAATCTTTGGAATTTTTGTATAACAACTCAAATAATCTAAGACAATAATTTAGTTCTGACAACTCTTATTACCCCATTACTCGTATTAATATCTCATGTGTGGACACAGAAACCTGTATAAAGTAATGTTTGAATAGAAGGAGGAATGAAATTCACGAAGATTTCATAGTGTAGTATCCCAAAATTTAAAATGAATATAGCCTTCAGATATACCACATTTTTTTATGTTAGGAAAATATATATACATATGTACACACACACACACACACACACACACACACACACACACACACACACGCACACACACTGTGTTAAATTTGGCAAATAACTAGAGAAAAGACTACTGGCTTAAATATATGTCCCATTCAAAAGTTTAATAAAGTTCTAAAACTTAATTATGTTTATTTAGCAGTAATGTCAGATAAGGAAGATACACATGTTAATGCAAATGATTAAACAGAAATACAGAAAATTTATTTAAGTTAATATACCCTGTTGATAAAAAGACTCAAAAACCAGAAGAGGGAAGTTGGGCAAGCCAGATAAGCATAGGAAAAAAAGTATTACAGAGGAAGATCCTTGTCCCCAAGTGGCCTTCAACAATCAAGCATTGTGATTTCTTTGGCAAGATTAATGGTACAATGAGTGAGTGCCTCAAACTATATTAACTGAGGAACAAGTTACCAAAAAATTAATAACTTTTCCTCCATTTGACATGACTTCATGAAAAAAATGCTAGCTACATTAAAGGAAAATTATAATTATCTGACAATTCTTTCAAATTGTAAATAAGAAGGGAAATTTCAATTATAAATTGAATTTCTATATAGAAAGGAAACTTCTGGAAGGGACATATCTTAACTGGTTTGTCTGTAATGTTCATGAAGGCTTCAGCCATCCCATGGAACTCCATATAATACTTCTTTTTTTGAGTTGGAGTCTCACTCCATCGCCCAGACTGGAGTGCAGCGGCCGCTCCCGGCCACCGCAGCCTCGACCTGCTGGGCTCCGGCGATCCTTCCGCCTCAGCCTTCCCAGTAGCTGGAACTACAGGTGTGTGCTACCACGCCCGGCTGATTTTTGATTTATTGTAGAGATGAGGTCTCGCCAATTTACCCAGGCGGGTCTTGAACCTGCGGGCTGAGGCAATTCACTCACCTCAGCCTCCCAAAGCGCAGGATTACAGGCGGAGCCACCGAGTACGGCTAATACTTCTTGAATGGATTTTCTGTATCTATATACTACATAAAATAAAGCCTAAGCATAATGGCTAATAATTTTGGAGTGCAAGATGTTGCTGTTAAGTGCTTCACACCTAATCTTTACAATAGCCTTATATCATGCCTTTTAAAATTAATTTCATAGCCAAGGCCCTGAGACACAGAAATGTCAAGTACCTTGCCCAATATCACACAGCTGGTTAGCAGAGGAGCCAAAAATCAAAGGAAGATGATTTAGCTTCTGAACTAACATTCTTTTTTTTTTTTTAATTTTTGTTGTAAAGATGTGGGGTATAATTCAGGGTTAGGTATACAAACATTGATTATGCAGGTACCCCTGTTAATGAGGTATGTCCCTCCCTCCCCTAGCAGTTTCCCTCAACTGCCAATCACACACCCTCCTCCCACACCAACAGTTTCCCATTACTGCCAATCGCTTCCTTAAAGCATTATAATTGTTCAAGGTCCTCTTATGAGTGAGAACATATGGAACTCTGTTCTTTGTTTCTGTGATAAATCACTGAGTATGATCGACTCCAAATCCATCCAGGTTGCTGCAAAGTCCATATATCTGAACTCACGTTCTTAATTACTATGGCAAACTGCTCATCAGATTGTGCTGAAGATGCTTAAATAAATCGTCTGTGCTGAGAATGGCACATAATTCACCACAAACTATGTAACAAATTACAAAGAATACATTCAGTAGGTTTTAAAATAATAATCAATTTTTTGGGGGGGCTAAGAAGTTCTGGGTAATGTTAGCAAATGTGACTCGGGGATTAGTCCCCAGAGTTGCTTTTTCCCTTTGTTTTACTGAGGAACAACTGGCAAGTAAAAATGGTGTATATGTAAAGGGTACAATATGATGTTTTCATATACATATAAAACGTTAAATGATTACCACAATCTATCTAATTAATATATCATCTCTTTAGCAAATTTCAAGTGCACCAAACACTATTATTCTGCAATATATACTGTATATTGGATCTTCAGATTATATTCATCCTGCATAACTGAAACTTCAAATTGTAGGGGTTTTTTTCCTATTTCTGCAAAAAATACCATTGAAATTTGGATAAAGATTGCATTGAATTTGTAGATAGTTTTGGGTGGTATGGGCATTTTAGCAATATCAATTACTTCAGTGCATGAACATGAATAGCTTTTCATTTATTCATTTATTCTTCAGTTTCTTTCATCAGTGCTTTATAGTTTTCATGGTATAAATCTTTCACATCTTTGGCTAACATTTTCCTAATTATTTTTTGTTTTATGATATTTTAAATAGATTGCTTCTTTGTTTTCTTTTTCTGATAGTCTCTTGTTAGTGTATATTTATATAGTATTTATAATATAGTGTTAGTATATTGCTAAAGTTTTTGCATCTATGCTCATTAGGAATACTGACCTGTAATTTATTTTTCTTGTAGTGTCCTGATCTGGCTTTGATGTCAGGGTAATATAGGATTTGCAAAATGGAAGTGGTCCATCTTTAGTTTTTTGGAAGAGTTTGATAAAAATTGGCATTCATTCTTTTTAGTTTAGTAAAATTTACCAGCAAAGACATCAGTTTCTGTGCTTTGCTTTGTTAGAAGATTTTGATTACTGATTCTATCTCTTTACTCATTATTGGTCCGTTAAAATATTGTACTGCTTTATAATTTAGTCTTGGTTGTATGTTTCTAGGAATTTATCCATTTTTTTTAGGAACCCAATTTGTTGACATATAACTTTTCATGATAGCCTCTTATGAACCTTTGAACTTTTGTGGTAACAGCTGTAATGTCCTCCTTTCATTTGTGATTTGATTTATGTGTGTATTTTCTTTTTTATCTTACTCTAGAAGTGTGTACATTTTCTTTATTTTTTCAAAAAATCAACTCATAATTTCATTGATCTTTTCAATTGTCTTTCTAGTGTCAATTTCATTTATTTGTGCTCAGACTTTTTTTTAAAAAAGAACTTTGGGTTCTTATTTTTCTAGTTTCTTAAGGTGTAGCATCAGATTGTTTGAAAACTTTCTTTTTTTTTTTCTAAGAACAAAAAGATATGGATGTACTTTTTCAATTTGTATGTATGTACTATTATTTTTGTTTTTTTTTTCAAGACCACATCTTGCTATGATGTCCAGACTGATCTCAAATTCCTGGGCTCAAGCAGTTCTCCTACTTCGGTCTTCTAAAATTCTAGAATTACAGATATGAGCCACCTCACCCTGCCCTTTTTTCTTAATGTAAGTATTTATCACTATAAACTTGCATGTTAGAACTACTTTTGCTCTATGACATGAGTATTGTATGCTTTGTATCCATTTTAATTTCCTTTTTGATTTATTCTTTTACACAATGGTTGATCAGAAGCATATGGCTTAATTTCCTTATATTTTTGTTTTCCAATTTTTCTCATGTCACTGATTTTTAGTTTCATACCATTGTGGTCAGAAAATGTATTTAATATGTTGTCAGTCTTCTTAAAAACATTAAAACTTGTTTTGTGAACTAACATATGATATATCCTGGAGAATATTCCTATCACTTGAAAGCAGTGGGCATTCAACTGTGTTGGATGAGATGTTCTGTATATGTCTTTTATGTCCATTTGGTCAATAGCGTTGTTCAAGTCCACTGTTTCCTTATTGATTTTTCTGTCTGTATGATCAGTGTTGAAAGTGGGGTGTTGAAGGTTCCTACTGTTATTGCTTCCTTCAGTTCAGTTGTTTTTTATATTTAGTTACTCCAATGTTAGGTGCATATATATGTACAATATTTATATTCTCTTGATTAATTGACTTTTAAAAATTATATAATGTCTTTTGCCTCTCGAGACAGTTTTCTACCGAACATCTGTTTTGTCTGATGTAAGTAGAGACACCTCTTCTCATTTTTTGGTTCTCATTTGCAGGATATATCTTTTTACTTCTCTTAACTTTCTTTTTTTTTTTTTTTTTTGAGTTGGAGTCTCACTCTGTCACCCAGACTGGAGTGCAGTGGCCGCTCCCGGCCACCATAGCCTCGACCTGCTGGGCTCTGGCATTCCTTCCGCCTCAGCCTTCCAAGTAGCCGGAATTACAGGCATGCACTACCACGCCCGGCTGATTTTTTGATTTATTGTAGAGATGAGGTCTCGCTGCCCAGGCAGGTCTCGAACCCGCGGGCTCGGGCAATCCACTCACCTCAGCCTCCCAGAGGCGCGGGATTACAGGCTGAGCCACCGAGCCCGGCCTTCTCTTAACTTTCAACCCATGTCTGTCGTTAAATATAAGTGAGTCTTCTGTAGGTTGTATATAGTTGGATATTGTATTTTTATTCATTGAGAAATACTATATCTTTTAATCGAAGACTTTAATTTACTTAAACTTAAGTTATTTATTGCTAGGACAGGACTTACTATTCCCATTTTGTTGTTTTCTGACTGTTTTGTAGTTCCTTTTTTTTTTCTCTCTTGCTATATTACTTGCAAATTGATGATTTTTGTTTTTAGTGGTATACTTTGATTCCTGTCTCTTCATCTTTTGTCTATCTGCTGGAGATATTTGTTTGTGATTATCTTGAAATTATATAATTATAACAGTACTTTTAAAGATGATAACAACTTAACTTTGGACACAGGTAAAATCTTTACACTTTGATTTCTCATATTTTGTTATTAATGTCACTGTTTATATCTTTTAATATTATGTATTCATTAACAAATAACTGTAGCAACAGTTTTCTTAAGTTTTTTTAATAGCTTTTATACTAGATAACTATAATTTATGCACTATCATTATAGTATTAGAGAATGCTGAATGTGACTATATTTTTACCTTTGTTGTGAACTTTATGAAACTTTCATATGTTTTCATTTTCTTTTTTTATTATAAAGATGTGGGGTACAATTCAGGGTTAGGTATACAAACGTTGATTACGCAGGTACCCTTGTTGATGAGGTATGCCTCTCCCTCCCCTAGCAGTTTCCCTCAAATGCCATTCCCACCCCCACCCCCCGACAGTTTCCCACTACTACCAATCCCTTTCTTTTGGTATTATGATAATTGTTTAAGGTCCACTTATGAGTGAAAACATATGGTACTCTGTTCTTTGTTTCTGTGATAGATCACTGAGTATGATCTTCTCTAAATCCATCCAAGTTGCTGCAAAGTCCATATGTTTGTCCTTCTTTATGGCTGCATAATATTCCATTGTGCATATGTACTACATTTTGTTATCCAGTCCAACTTAATGGGCAGCATGGTTAGTTCCATGTTTCTGCTATTGTGAATAGAGCTGCAGCAAACATACGTGTACAGGTATCTTTTTTGTAGAATGATTTGAGTGCCTCTGGGGATACTCCCAACAGGAGAATCGCCGGGTCATATGGAAGGTCAATTTCTAATTCTTTCAGAAATCACCACACTATCTTCCAAAGATGTTGCACTAGTTTGCATTCCCACCAGCAGTGTGGAAGTGTTCCTTTTTATATGTATTCTCCACAGCATCTGTTGTTTGTTTTATTAATGATGACCATTTTTACTGGGGTTTGGTGGTATCTCCATGTGGTTTTGATTTGCATTTCTCTGATGATTAGTGAGGCTGAGCACATTTTCATGAGTCTGTTGGCTGCCCATATATCTTCTTTTGAGAAGTGTCTATTCATGACTTCAGCCCACTTTTTAATGGGGCTGTTTGTTTTTTCCTTTCAGCGTTTTGTGTTCCTTGTAGATCCTAGATGTTAGGCCTTTGTCAGGTATACAGTCGGCAAATATTTTTTCCCATTCCGTGAACTGTCTCCCTGCTTTCTTGATGGTTTCTTTTGCTTTGCAGAAGTTCGTCAGTTTGATGAGGTACCACTTGTCTATATTATTTCTTATGGTATGGGCACTTAGGGTTCTGTTCAGGAATTGCTTGCCAGTTCCAATTTCTATAAGAGTATCTCCTGCGTTTTCTAAGATTCTTAGAGTTTGAGGTTTTATGTTTAGGTCATTGATCCATTTAGAGTTAATTTTTGTGTATGATCATAGGTAGGGATACTGTTTCAATCTTCTGCATGTGATCAACCAGTTTTCCCAGCACCATTTAGAAATAGGTTTTCTTCTCCCCAGTGCTTGTTGTCGGAGGCTTTGTCAAAGATGAGTTGGTTGAGAAATTAAGGCTTTGCTTCCAGAATCTCTATCCTGTTTCATTGGTCTATATGCCTGTTCTTGTACCAATACCAGGCTGTTTTGATTACTGTAACCTTATAGTAAAGTCTGAAATCTGGAAGTGTGATATCTCCTGCCTTGTTTCTTTTGCTAAGGATTGTTTTGGCTATTCATGGGCGTTTATGTTTCCATATGAATTTCTGTATTGTCATTTCCAGGTCTGAAAAGAATGATGTTGGTAACTTAGTGGGTATTGCCTTGATTCTGTAGATTGCCTTTGGTAGGATGGACATCTTAACACTGTTGATTCTTCCTATACATGAGGATGGAATATTTTTCCATTCGTTTGTGTCTTCTTGGTTTTCTTTGAGCAGTGTTTTGTAATTCTCATTGTAAAGGTCTTTCACTTCTCTGGTTAGGAAGATGCCAAAGTATTTCGTTTTTTTTTTTTTGGTGGCTATTGTGAATGGGACTGTGCTTTTATTTGGGTCTCTACCTGCTTGCTGTTGGTGTATAGGAATCCAACTGTCTTTTGCACATTTATTTTGTACCCTGAGACTTTGCCAAAGTCCTTTATCAGTGCAAGCAGGTTTTTGACAGATTCTCTTGGATTTTCAAGGTATAGGATCATATCATAGGCAAAGAGGGATAACTTGACTTCCTCTTTTCCTATTTGGATACCCCTGATTTCCTTCTCTTGTCTAACTGCCTTAGCCAAGACTTCCAACACAATGTTGAACAAGAGGGGTGAGAGTGGGTTGTTTTGTCTTGTTCCAGTTTTCAGGGAAAATGTTTCCAGTTTCTGTACACTTAGTAATAAAACAGCTGCAGGTTTATCGTAAATGGCACTTACTATTTTGAGGTAGGTTCCTTCTATTCCTAGGTGTTTGTGGGTTTTTATCAAGAAGGGATGCTGAATTTTATCAAAAGCATTTTCTGCATCCAATGATATAATCATGTGGCTCATGTTTTTACATCTGTTGATGTATTTAATTACTTTATGATCTTGCAAATGTTGAACCAGCCCTGCATTCTGGGGATGAAGTCCACTTGGTCATGGTGGGTGATTTTTGAGATGTGTTTTTGGATCTGATTTGCTAGAATCTTGTTGAGGATTTTTGCATCTATGTTCATAAGGGATATTGGCTTATATTTCTCTTTTTTTCTGTTGTTGCATTTCTCCCGGTTTAGATATTAGTGTGATGTTAGCTTCATAAAATGATTTAGGGAGATTTCCATCTTTCTCGATTGCCTGGAATACTTTCAGTAGGATTGGTATCAGCTCCTCCTTGTGCGTTATAGAATTCTGCTGGAAAGCTATCCACCCCAGGGCTTTTATTTATTTGTTTATTTTGTAGGTCGGTTTTGTATGACAGAATCAATTTCCTAGGTTGTTATTTGTCTATTTAGTATCTCAATGTTTTTTTTTTCAACTTGAAAAATTCTCATTAGATTTTCTTGTAAGTCAGGTGTAGTGATGATGATGAATTCCCTCAGTTTTTGTTTGTCTGGGAAAATGTTTCTTTTCCCTTTCTGAAAGATATCTGTACTGTATATCATACTCTTTATTGGCCTTTTTTTTTTTCTTGTAGCACTTTTAATATATCATACTTCTCTCTCAACCTGCAATGTTTCTGTTGAGAAATCCACTGATAGTCATATGGGGGTTGTCTTGTTTGAAACAACTCACTATTCTCTTGTCATTTTCAGCATTTTTTGCTCTTGGTTTTTGAGAATTTATTTTTAATTATCTCAATGAAGGTCTTTTGCTTGATCTATTTGGGATTCTTAGGGTTTCATGAATCTGGATTTTTTAAATCTGTTCCATCAAGGGTGCTGTTGAATTCTTGTAGCTCATTGAGCTTCTTTAAGATGTATATTTTAAGTTATTTGTCAGACAGTTTGTAAATATCAAAGTTCTTTAGGTTTTGTCACTGGTCCTTTATTTGGTTACTTTGAGAGTGTTGTGTTTTCCCAGTTATTCACGATTTTGCAGCTTTACTTTGGTATCTGTTCATGTAAAGAAATGGCAGCTCTTTCAGTCTTTATAGACTGTCTGAGCAGAACAAGACCTTTATAGGTCAACCAGTCCAGTTTTCTGCATGGGTCACCCGGTGAGGTTTGCAGGCAGACTTGGTGAAAAGTACTTTAGCTTGCTGGCTTGGTGCCTGAGTCAGTGAATAAGTATTGCTGGTATATGGGTTCATAGGGCTCATCCAAGTGCTTAGGTATACAGAAGCAGACCTGGGAGCTGGGTCTATAAGGGAGGGTCTGAAACGCTGGGTCTATAGGGGCAGGTCTGGCGCTGGAACAGGACTAGAACCTTGGTCCACAGGGGCTCATCTGGAGCCTAAGTACATGAAAGCCAGCCTAATGCTAGAGTTTAGGGGTTGTGGTGGATCTGGTTCTGGGGTTCATGAGAAGTTGGGTGCTCTTTTCACTCTTCTATCCCATGTAGAAGGTATCTCTCTCCGTGTTGTGCTACATGGGCTTGGAGAAAATGTTCTTTCCACCCTCTTTTATCTGTTTTTTCTTATTATTGGGTTCCTTCCAGATGCTGTAACCTGTCACCTGGATTCCTTAGCTCACATATAGGTATTTTTGCCCATGGATGATTATTCAAATTGATTCTCATATGAAGGGAAGAATGCTGGAAATGTCTATTCTACCATCTTGCTGATGTTATTTGAAGTGTCCCCTCATATTTATATCTGTGATATCTTCTGTATCTCCAACTAACTGCACCCAGGCTATTAGCACTGGATTGTCTAACATTTCTTTCAGGACCTTATCATTTCATCTTAATAGGTTATTAACACTTGAAATAGCTACCGCTTCTTATTCTTCTTTCCTTATTGCTCTTATATCTGAAATCTGTCTGGCATTCAAGTTATTTTACCCCTTGTGAGATAAGATTTTTTAATACAGAGATGAGGATAAAATTTTAAAATACCTTCAGTGAAAACATTTTTCTGCTTGGAGTTTGAAATGAAAATGACTTCCTCACTTTTTAAAAACTCTCAGAAGTATACATGTACTCTGTGAATTGCAATCAGACACTACCATACTCATAACTCAACTTCTTCACTTTTCCTTGTCTGCTTTCTTTCCTCTCCCTTCTTTTATCCCTCTCAAAATGCACAAGATAAAAAATCCACTTGGATTAGTTAGTCATCTTCCAAAGTGAAGCATCTCTGTTGGGCAGTATCCCTATGTTGGACTGCAACCATGGCCCATTGGTCTCCCAAATATACATTGTGTAGATATGTGCCTTTGGTTTAGGTGTTAATGTTTGCCAGTATCAGTTGTAATCAGGTTAATAGGATCAAATAAAAGTAAATGATAGCTTATGTTCAGAAATCAAATGCAGTTCATGAGAGTTATGAGTTATTTATGGACTATCCAATATAACTGATGAATATTTCTTGAACATGAATCTGTTTAGATTTAATAATATATGGGTTTCACTTTCTTTTTTTTTTTTTTTTGAGTTGGAGTCTCACTGTCGCCCAGACTGGAGTGTAGTGGCCGTTTCCGGCCACCGCAGCCTCAACCTGCTGGGCTCGGGTGATCCTTCTGCCTCAGCCTTCCAAGTAGCTGGAACTACAGGTATGCGCTACCACGGCTGGCTCATTTTTTTTTTTTTTTTTTTGCATTTATTGTAGAGATGAGGTCTTGCCTGCCCAGGCGGGTTGGGTTTCACTTTCACTGATACAAACTTATAAAGATGAAAATAAAGGAGGCAAAGAACAAGAGAAGAGAGACTATATTCTCCAGATGAACATTAAAATCCAAAGGAAATGAGTAACTTTTCTGAGGTCATAGCACTTATAAGGGGAAGAACAAAGATATGAGTTCAAATACTGTGCCTGCCTTATACTCTTGTGCTGAATCCCAGAAGAGGTTTCAGATTATTTTTAAGAGGCTGTTTGCACACCCTCAATCCAACCTTATTGGAGGTATCTAGTCATTTATTGAGGATATGGGAAGATACAAGCAGCCAGTAAATTATCAGACAAGATGACTCTATTATTCAAATATTGATATCACATGATAGACCATGAGGACATTCTCACTAAGGAGTAAGGGTGCTATTCAAAAAGAACAATAGGATGTAAATGATTTGCATTTGAGTTTCACTAGACAACAGATTACTTACAGCACTTGACAACCCTGAATCTCACTCAGTTTACCCATATCCATATTAATAAGTATCATGATAACACTTGATCTATTTTATCATTTATGAGATGTTGCTTCTCCATGTTTTATCAACACTAAACATCCACACAGGCACAAAATACCTAATATATTTCCATTACTTTTAAAACTATGTCTAGATACCTGAAACTCTTTCTTTATGTCCAAAGTTGTGGCTTTTTTGGTTTGTTTTTCTGGTTTTCCTACAAAGCAAATGCAGCAGTATGTAATCAAATTTATCCTAAAAGTAATATAAGAAATAAAAACTAGAATCCAAATAAGCTTTTTTTTTTCCAACCTCATCTTAAGCCCTTTCCTAATACCTCACTTTCTTACCGTGAGTACTCAAAAATTCTGAAAATTTCCTTAGAGTGAACAATGCCCCTTAGCATTGGGTAATGTCAACAATGGGACCTTCCTTTTAAACACGACAGGGTGGCAATACAAGTTGAAGGAGGCTCCACATTAGATTCATTATAGTAATTTAACATAAAACAGACACAAAACTTCTCAGGTGAATCATGAGTTATGAAAAAAGAGTTCCAAAAGAAAAGGCAAATGTGGAAGACAATGTGATAAAGTGAATATGGTGTCAAGTCAGTTAAATTAGCTTTCTCTTAAAACTGTTCTACATTGCCTGGCTAAGACGTATTTGTAATCAACAAACTTGAAAATTCCTATTGAAATAAGACGTAAACTTGCAACAAAAATGAAAACATTCCCATTTTAAGCTTTGGAAAAAAATAATTTAATTGAAAGTGTTTTAATAATTAAATATTTTAATATTAATCACCCTCCTATTGCTTCTACACATAATGAAATCAGCAAAGTCAATATGTGTATACTCTTATGATGATAAAGACTAAGACAGAAAATTCAATTAAAGACATCTCATTCCACCTGCAGCATCTCCCTTGGCTCTTATTTAAGCAGAAAGCAAGAAAAAAAGAACTCTTGAAATCTTTTTTAGAGAGCAATAAAACAGGAAGTAACTTGAGAGATTACTTGGTTACTGTTACACTGTAGCAAAGAAAAGAGTGAACAAGGTTAAAATAATGCCTTTGTCAAAGATTTTCACACCCACAACATAATATTTTGTATACCTACTCCTAGCTTCTGAACATAATTCTCTCTATTGACTCACTGTAGTTTGTAAAAAAAAAAAAAGAAAAAAGAATAAAAGGAAGTCCTTTGTCTTTCTTCTACTGTGCTGTGAGCTACTTTTTCCCTTTTCTCTTTGCAGGTAAGCTTTTCACATGGTTATCATCATATCAGCACTTGTTTTTTCTTCTGTTTCTCACCTGCCATTTCACTATTCTATAAGCTGCAATCAGGCTTTGCGCATGTGCACCAACCCCAATGAACCTATCCCAGCAATGATCACTGAAATCCTACTACGTGTGAGACAGACTTCAGTCTTTATTTTCTTGACCTTTCTGAGGCTTGTAAAACAACTCTGTGTGCCAGAAACTTTTTTATAGCTCCCCAGGATAATGTTCTCTTGTGATTCTCTTTATTGTTTATGAAACATTCCTTCTAAATCTTGGCAGAGTTTTGTCCATTTCATTAGACCTTCAAAGAACTTGTTTGTTTGTTTTATGTGCTTATCTATTGTATCTCTGTTTTCTATGAAATCCATTTTTACTCTGATCTTTTATATTATTTTTTCCTTCCACATTTTTTGCATTTACTCTACCATTTTCTAAATTTTGAGCTGATTTCTTAGCTTAGTAACTTTCATTCTTTCGTGTTTCCTAGTATTTCTTACTTCTCAGTACTCTACTTTCCTAGCACTTATAATCTACTTGTATTGATTTCTTAGTTCATTAGTTCATTAATTTTCAGTCTTTTTTTCCTAGTATTTACATAATTGTCTCTCTAAATAACACTTGAAAACCTCTGTTGAAGTTAATTTACAGCATTTTATACTTCATTCTATTCTAATATTTTCTTTATTTCATTTTAATGCTCTAAAATTTTCAAATGTATGCATATTTGAAGTGTCATTTTTGTATTTTGTTAAAAAATAAGTGGGAGAATAAAATGATTTGTTTTATACATCTGAAAAGATGACTCTGGCTGTTGTAATACTAGATGGAATATAGCCAGAGAGGATATTTGAAGACAAATTGGAGGTTATTGTATAGTTTGTTAGAATGAAAATGGTGATTTTATTAATATACTCATAGTAAAGACAAAAAATAAGTGGACTGACTCAAAATATACATTGAAGGTAAAATGGACAAACTAAGTAATGGCATCAAGAAAAGACACTAAGAAAAAAGTGAGGGAAGAGTGATCAAGGGCCAGGATAAAGTTTCTCCCTGATTTCTTTTTAATATGTATCTCTCCAAATTAAATAATGTGATGACGCAAATTATGTCTAGGCTTTCAGTGACCTGAACCCTAAATGCATTCATAGTTTCCACTTCCAACAAAATCACAGATATAGTATTTGTATTAGCTTGGAAAACAGACTTAAATGCTGTCAATACCAAAGAATGATAGTCTTTATTTGGAAGAGTAGTATAACCTCATGAACAAGAGAACTATGATGAGGAAAAGTTGACATATTTAATGTTAGAGAACTTTCTTCTAACTGTGAAAAGACTTGATATAAATCTTGATCAACACTCACTTTTCTTGTAAACCAGTAAGACACTGTGGTACCATTTATTCAACATGTATGGTTGAACTTAATTTTTAATAGGCACACAGAGTAAGAAGACTTTTTGTGTTAAGAGTAGGAAGAATCATGCCTGGAGAAGGTGTTTTCTATGAGAAGAAGAATACAGATGCTTCTTATACAAAATATTTTTTTTGGTACCTTAAAAGATTTTCAGTTAAGAATCAGTAAATAGTCTACATTAAATGCATTTTAGACTTGACTAGAAGGGTAACTAAGGAAATGTTTTCAAAGACTACACATAAAATTTACAGGCAGCTGAAATTAAAGTGAAAAGCAACAAGATATTCCCTGCCACACTGTCCTATAGCTTTCTTGCATAATTCAAGAACATTTAATCATTTCAAAATTGCCTGAATGGAAGAGAACAAAAATTGCCAGAGGGTGAAAGGAATGGGAGGGAACAACCCCAGAGATGGCGAAGGCAGCTGTAGTTCTCCAATAGCAACAAGTGTTATGGAAATACACATAAGTACAATCAAGTCTATGTACAGCAGGGACTTGGTCTTTGGTGCAAAAGGCACAGACGTTCCACAATTGATTTATCCATGTTATAAATTGAATAGTGGCCATGTAAAAGAATTTTAAAAAATCTATAGCTCTAGGTTGTGTTGCTTCAACTAGGCCCACCTCTAAAAAATAAAAAATAAAAATAAAATTTAAAAAAAAGTGACTGCCTCTAGGAAAACTGCAGTAAATTATTATTATGGAGGAGGCACTTTTTTCAAGTCAAGAAAATTTTGACTTTTAAGGCCTAATCTAAGTTCTGCTTTAATTTGTAATGTACATTTTAAGTGAATTTGCCTATAACATTTGTTCAACAGAATCAAAACAACTGTCCTATACATAACATTTATTTTTAAATTCTATACCACTTCCTGTTTAACAAGGTTTAAGAAAATTCTTTGAGCATCCACCTTTTTCCCTCCTGGAGTAGACTGCAGATTCATAAATGGATATTGACGGCCTCTGTCCTACCCAACAATTTTGTTCATAGAAAGGCAAATACTAAATACAATTTAAAGAGGAAGTACAATGATGTGCAGTAATTGTTGATGTATAAGAACCCATTTTATTTATTTATCAACAATAATCATTTTAAAATGCAGTACTGGCAATTTAACAGACTCTATTAAGTTCATGTGAATTAAATCTTTCACATTTACTTGAAATATAGCAAATTCTCATCTGGTAAAGTCAATATATTTAACACTGTTATTGTCACTGTAATTGCCTCATAGCTATCGAGTATGGGAGGTCTTCAATGGATTTCTCTTTTCTGGTAAATAGTAGTAATATCTGATATTAACATTCAAACATAATATTATAGAATTGCTATTGTTTTATCTCATTTCTCTTTTCATCTTGAATTCGATGTTAAACAGTGTTTCTTAATTTCACAAGCACCTTATGTAGAACAAACCCATTTCAAATTGTTGAGAACCTTATCTTCTGTTTTGCAATTATGTATGTCCTGACTTTGAAACTTTACTGCACATTCAAAATAGATTAAAACACACTCATACACACATTCCTACACACACATACACACACATCCTTACACACACACAAATACACATACAACCCTGAATTTTCTTAGGAAAGAAATCCATCAAAATAAATATTCATGTTGGGATGGACTGAAATCTAGTCTTTTAGGAGGTGCCAACAGATGGTTTACATTTATAGAATGCACACTTGCTGACTTCCAAACAGAAATTAAAATTCATAAAGTATATCATTAGGCCTCCTTATAAGCCACATGATGTTTATGGTATGAATTTGGATTTTCCCAGGTGAACGGTTTTCCATCATAATTTTACTAAGAAAAAAGGGAAACAAATTGCTTTCCAGTTACTATTTTGTGTTAACGAGTTTGAAACTAAAACTTGTTGGTGATCATCCAGCAACACAAGCCAGTCAACTTGGAGCTGGAGGAGGCTGTTGTTTTCATAATGTTCATCACTTTACAAGAACTCAGGCATTTGTCATCATTAAAACAACAGGCATTATTACAATTAATAAAATACGGCAACTTTTCTAGCTTTCACTTTTTATTACATCTGTTAAGTTAGGAACTCTCTACCAATATAATTAAGAGTGAGACTTCAGCTTATAAAAGGTCAGGCAATTAGGCATTTGTAGTTAATTTTAACAACTCTTTGGCTTAAGTAGAGCCACTTAATACCATGAAATTATAGTAACATTTCATTTTTAGTGAACCTTGCTACTTACCAAAATGTTAACATTTAGTTGGGTAAGTTTATGATTAAAACTTGCTTGATGTCCACAAAAATGATATAATGTATTGCTCATTAATATTGTGTCTCTACAGTACAATGTAATGTATTGTCAATATCATGGTATTAAAAAAGTCATGCAACTATTAAAAACAAAATAAAACAAGCCTGGAACTTTTATTCACTAAATGCAGTTGGCAGTTTACTTGATCAATTTAACCAAATAAATGACAAATCCTCTTCAGAATGGCAGTGTTTTCCTGTGAAAAATATAAGAACATTATAAAAATTGAGCTGGACAATTGCTGGATTCTATAAACCATTTTTTAACTGATCTAAACTATGCAGGCAATTGCTTTCATTTTTGTTTTCAACATGTTGGGTTGCCCAATGCCAAAATAATTTCGACAAATATTACAGTGGTAAAAATCTGCCATTTCCATTTTTAAAAGTCAAAATATAAATGTTGTATATTATAGAAATAAAACAACTAGTATTTTAATCTGGAGTTGTTGCTTTCAACCAATAGTTTTAATAATGTATACATAGCCTTTTCATATTTCTATGCAGGAATACTTAATGTTGGCATAAATGATTCCATTAAAATAGAATAACATTCCCCTGCTGTAAACTTTAGTTATAATATACCCTATGGTGAGGGATGGGCAAGGAACAGAAGTTTCAAAGATATCTACTCAACAGACACACCTAGAGTTGAAAGCTTTGCCTTTTCAGTGATTTATGTGATATCCCTACTAGAAAAAACAAAGATCCCCTACCTCACCATACACAAAAATTAACTCTAAATGGATCAAAGACCTAAACGTAAAACCTCAAACTATAGAAATCTTAGAAAATGCAGGAGACACCCTTATGGAAATTGGATCTGGCAACCAATTCCTGATCAAAACCCTAAAAGCCCATACCATAAGAAATAAGATAGATAAGCGAGACATCGTCAAAATGACCAGCTTCTGCAAAGCAAAAGAAACCATCAAGAGAGCAGGGAGACAGTCCATAGAATGGGAAAAAATATTTGTCAACTGTATACCTGACAAAGGTCTAACATCTACAAGGAAGGATCTACAAGGAACTCAGGCATGTTGAAAAGGAAAAAAAAAAAAACAGCCCCATTAAAAAGTGGGCAAAAGTCAGCAATGCACATTCTCAAAAGAAGATATCTGGGCAGCCAACAGACACATGAAAAAGTGCTCAACCTCACTAATCATCAGGTAAATGCAAATCAAAACCACATTGAGATACCACCTAACCCTAATTAGAATGGCTATCATTAAACAACAGATGTTGGTGAGGATGTGGAGAAAAGGAATGCTTCTACACTGCTGGTGGAAATTCAAAATAGTGCAACCCCTTTGGCAGACAGTGTGGTAATTTCTGATAGAATTACAAATTGACCCTCCATATGACCAAGCGATTCCCCAGTTGGGAATATGCCTGGAAGAACGCAAATTATTCTATAAGAAAGATACCTACATATGTATGTTTGTTACGACACTAGTAAAAACATGTAATAGTAAAAACATGGAACCAACCATGTTGCCTATAGAAGCTGGACTCAATTTTTTAAAAATGTGGTACTTAAATGCAATGGAATATTATGCAGACATAAAGAAAGACAAACATATTTACTTTGCAGCAGCTTGGATGGATTTAGAGTCTATCATACTCAGTGATCTATCACAGAAACAAAATACAGAGTGGCATATGTTCTCACTCATAAGCAGAGCTTAAAAAAAATCATTATACTATGAGAAGGGTTTGGTGGTAGTGGGAAACTGCTAGGGGAAGGGGGGTGGGATTGGCAGTTGAGGGAAACTGCCAGAGGAGGGAGGGGCACACCTCATCAATAAGGGTACATGCATAATGAACATTTGTACACTTAATCCTGAATTGTACCCCACATCTTAAAAAAAATATTTTCACATCTTAAATCATGAGAAAAGTGTAAACATATTTTCTGGTATCTTCTCCTTATTTTTTGGAAAGATGCAAAGACATTTAGATGGAAAAAAAAGAATTAAAAGTATTATGCAAAACACAACAACAAAAAAAGAAAAAAACAAAGATATTATATTTAGACTCAATTAATCAATAATCAATTCAATATGTGGTATATACATGACCAATATAAAATTGGGTAACATTCTCTTTCTCAAAATGGTTGTAGTAAAGAAACAAAAACATAAAAATAAAATCTGTGAGGGTTTAAAGGAGATAAAATGATCTGGTGATATTTTAAAAAATTTTATTCAAGAATTCAATCTTTTTATCTGCAGTCTGATAATTTTACAAATAATCACATAGTATTCCAAAATCTTCCATTCCATAGTTTCTCTTTCCTTTTTCCTTTTTAAAGCACAGTTTATTTATTTAATTTAATTTTTTTTTTTATTTTACAGATGTGAGGTACAATTCATGATTAGGTAAATGAGTGGTCATCGTACAGATGAAGGTTACAGATAATATTTCGACAAATATTACAGTGGCAAAAATCTGCCATTTCCATTTTTAAAAGTCAAAATATAAATGTTGTATATTATAGAAATAAAACAACTAGTATTTTAATCTGGAGTTGTTGCTTTCAACCAATAGTTTTAATAATGTATACATAGCCTTTTCATATTTCTATGCAGGAATACTTAATGGAGGCATAGAAGGCATAATAGGAGGCAGGCGGAGGACAGTGGCTGAGCAAGTCGGACTTTGTGAGTCCCCGCAAGAGCGAGTGAGTGTATGGAAAATTTTGTGTATATGCTGGTGAGCGAGTGGGCATGTGAGTGGCTGACTGAGTGAGGGCTAAGGAGCTGGCAGCCAGGACTCTCCTGGTGCAGTGACTGGTGCCACAGCTGCTGGGCTTGGACCCTAGTGATTCCTGCAATGCAGAAGCTAAGCACCATTTTCTTTCTTTCTTTTTTTAAAATCAACAAAATCTTTCCTGGGAAGAAAATGTTGGGAAAAACTGTCTAAATGGGAGCTCAAGAGCAAGTGATCAGGCCCCTGGTGCAATAACTGGTGCTGCAGCTTCTCTGCTTGTTCCCTGACTCTTCCAAGGTCTCAGAAGCTGAGTGTCATTTTTTTTTAAAACAGACAGAAGTTTCCCTGTGAAAAGCAGTGGGCCAAACCTATGCCTGATTGGTATCCCAGAAGAAGAAAGAGAAATGGAGAACAACTTGGAGCACGTATTTCAGGAGGTAATCCAAGAAACTTTCCCCATCTCACCAGAGATGTGACCAGCCAAGCACAAGAGATACAGAGAACCCCCACAGGACATCAAAAGAGAAGACCAACCACTATATACATAATAATTCATCTATACAAAGAAGGCACAAAAGAAAAATTCCCTAAAGGCAGCAAGAGAGAATGATCAGACTACCTACCAGGGAAAACCAATCAGAATAGCAGCAGACCTATCGGCAGAAACACTACAAGCAAGAAGCTACAGGACGGGGGCCCTATATTCAAAGTCCTCAAAGATAGACAACTTCAACCAAGAATTTCCTATACAGCCAAGCTCAGCTTCATCAGTGACAGAGAATTAAAATCCTTCTCAGATATTCAATTCCTAAGAGATTATGTAGCTTCCAGACCAGCTCTACAGGAGACACTTAAAAAGGTATTAAGCACAGAAGAAAGAAAAAAAGAATGACCACACACTTACCAAGAGAACACCAGAGCACAGAATCAACAGAAAATACAGCGCAACAAGAAACTTGAAAACACACACATACTATTACACCAAAGCCCAAAGAAAACAAGCAAACAAAGGAAAACATCTATAAGAACCTCATGACAGGGATAAACAATCACATTTCCATAATCAGCCTGAATATGAATAGACTAAATGCACCACTGAAAAGACACAAAATGGTAAACTGGATAAGAAACCATGATCCAATTATTTGTTGCAACCAGGAGACTCATCTCACTCTAAGAGTTGCACGCAGACTCAAAGTTAAAGAATAGAAAACAAGTTTCAGGGAACCCTTTTTCAGGTCCCCTTCCACTTGGGAGCTTTCTTGGTCTTCTTAATAAACTCCTGTTTTCTCAAAAAAAAAAAAAAAAGAAAGAAAGAAAGAAAGAAAACGAGTTTCCAGGCAAATGGATCACAAAAGAAGGCAGGAGCTGCAATCTTAATATTAGACAAAACAACATTTAAGCTATCAAAAATTTAAGAAGAAGCAAAGGGACACTACATAATGATAAAAGATTCAATCCATTAACAAGAAATATCCATTCTAAACATATATGCACCCAACACAGGAGCACCAACATTTATAAAGCAACCATTAAGTAAACCAGTTGACTCTAACACTATTATAGCAGGGAACTTGAATATGCCGATAACAGCCCTAGATAGATCTACAAGGCAAAAAATCATCAAGGAAATCCAGAACCTAAACTTGACATTCGACCAAATGGATGTAATGGATACCTACAGATTATTCCACCCAACAATCACAGAATATACATTCTACTCACCACCACATGTAACATACTACAAAATTGATCACATCCTTGGCCATAAATCAGGCATAAACAAATTCCATAAGGTTAAAATCATGCCATGCACATTCTCAGACCACAGTGGAAAAAATAAATATCAACACCAACAAAATTTCCCCAAATTCCCAAAGACATGGACACTAAACAGCATAACGTTGAACAACTACTGGGTCAACACTGAAATCAAAGCAGAAATTAAAAGATTTCTGGAAGCAAATGAAAATGAAGAAACATCTTGCTGAAACCTCTGGGATGCCATGAAAACAGTTCTAAGAGGGAAACATATCTCTACGAGCACACATCAAGAAAATGGAAAGTTACAAGTAGAGAGCCTAACAAATTATCTAAGGGAGCTAGAAAGAGGAGACAACCAAAACCCCAACTTTAGCAGAAGAATCCAAATCTCCAAAATAAAAGTCCAAATATGGGACATAGAAGACAAAAATATCATAGAAAACATCAACAAAATAAAAAGCTGGTTCTTTGAAAGAATTAACAAGATTGATGAACCCCTAGCCAGGATGACCAAGAAAAAGAGAGAAAAAGTCCAAATAAACACAATCAGAAATACAAATGAACAAATCACAACTGACCCAAAGAAATAAAAAAAATTATCAGAGATTAATATGTACACCTATATGGAAACAAACTTGATAAACAAAATGGAAGACTTTCTGACATCACACAACCCCCACAGGTTGGAACAAGAAGACATTGAGACACTATAGACAAATAACAACCCAGGAAATTGACTCTGTCATAAGAAAACTACCTACAAAAAAAGCCCCAGACCAGATGGCTTTCCAGTAGAATTCTACAAAACATAAAGGAGGAGCTGATACTAATCCTTTGAAAATATTCCAGGCAATTAAGAAGGATAGAATTCTCTCCAAATCACTTTACGAAGTTAACATCACACTGATATCCAAACCAGGTAAAGATCCAACAAAAAAAAGAGAACTACAGACCAATATCCTTACGAACTGATGCAAAAATCCTCAACAAGTTTCTAGCAAATCAGACCCAAAACACATCTCAAAAATCATCCACCATGACCAAATGGCCTTCATCCCCAGAATACAGGACTGGTTCAACATTTGCAAGACCATAAAGTAATTAAATACATAAACAGATGGAAAAACATGAGCCACATGATTATATCATTGGATGCAGAAAATGCTTTTGATAAAATCCAGCATCCCTTCTTGATAAAAACCCTCAAGCACCTAGATATAGGAGGAACCTACCTCAAAATAGTAAGTGCCATTTATGATAAACCCACAGCTAACATATTGCTAAGTATACAGAAACCAGAAACATTTCCCCTGAAAACTGGAACAAGACAAAACAGTCTACTCTCACCCCTCTTGTTCAAAATTGTGTTGGAAGTCTTGGCTAAGGCAATTAGTCAAGAAAAGGAAATCAGGGGTATCCAAATAGGAAAAGAGGAAGTCAAGTTATCACTCTTTGCTGATGATATGATCCTATACCTTGAAAATCCAAAAGAATATGTCAAAAACCTACTTGCACTGATAAGGACTTTGGCAAAGTCTCAGGGTACAAAATAAATGTGCAAAAGACAGTTGGATTCCTATACACCAACAACAAGCAGGCAGAGACCCAAATTAAAAGCACAGTCCCATTCACAATAGCCACCAAAAAAAAAATGAAATACTTTGGCATCTTCCTAACCAGAGAAGTGAAAGACCTTTACAATGAGAATTACAAAACACTGCTCAAAGAAAACCAAGAAGACACAAATGAATGGAAAAATATTCTGTGTTCATGTATAGGAAGAATCAACATTGTTAAGATGTCAATCCTACCAAAGGCAATCTACAGAATCAAGGCAATACCCATTAAGTTATCAACATCATTCTTCTCAGAACTGGAAATGACAATATGGAAATTCATATGGAAACATAAACGCCCATGAATAGCCTAAACAATTCTTAGCAAAAGAAACAAAGCAGGAAGTATCACACTTCCATACTTTAAACTTTACTATAAGGCTACAGTAATCAAAGCAGCTTGGTATTGGTACAAGAACAGGCATGTAGATCAATGGAACAGGATAGAGATTCCAGAAGCAAAGCCTTAATTTCTTAACCAACTCATCTTTGAGAAAACCTCCAATAACAACCACTGAGGAGAGGAGAATCTATTCAGTAAATGGTGCTGGGAAACGGACTGATCACTTCAAGAAGATTGAAAAAGGACCCCTACCTATCACCATACACAAAAATTAACTCTAAATGGATCAAAAACCTAAATATAAATCCTCAAACTATAAGAATCTTGTGAAATGCAGGAGATACCCTTATGGAAGTTGGAACTGGCAACCAATTCCTGAACAGAACCCTAAATACCCATACCTTAGAAATAAGATAGATAAGTGGGACCTTATCAAACTGACTAGCTTCTGCAAATAAACCATCAAGAGGCAGGGAGACAGCCCACAGAATGAGAAAAAATATTTCCAACTGTATGTCTGACAAAGGCTTAACATCTAGGATATACAAGGAACTCAAACATGCTGAAAGGAAAAAACAAACAACCCTATTTAAAAGTGGACAAAAGCCATGAATAGACACTTCTCAAAAGAAGACATACAGGCAGCCAACAGATACATTAAAAAGTGCTCAACCAGCTGGGCTCGGTGGCTCAGCCTGTAATCTCGTGCCTTTGGGAGGCTGAGGTGAGTG
>NW_007260368.1:583357-609649 GCF_000164805.1 Carlito syrichta
CACCTGAGCCCAGCAGGTTGAGGCTGTGGTGGCCATGAGCGTGCCACTGCACTCCAGTCTAGGTGACAGAGTGAGACTTCAACTCAAAAAAAAATAAAAAAAAAGAAATACCATCTCACTACAAGTTCTCTCCTCTGCCAAACTGCTCTAGCTGGGACACCCAGCAAAATCATTTCATGGGAATGCAGGGAATGGCAGTCAAGTCCCAAACCAATAGCTGTAAAGTATGCCCCAAGCACATACCTGCCTGATCATCTTGGCTGCTCTCTGTCTGAGGGTCCCACTCCTCAAAGAGGACATAGATGTCTATGGGATCCAGGTCATCCATCCCAGGGAATGCCCCGCCAACCACACTGGCATGACTCTGGGGGTAGGGCACAGGGGCCAGCCCACTGCGAGTCTGGTTTTAATCCTGGCCAGGAGACTGGGCAGGCCATAGTGGCCCCACAAGGGTTACTAGGAAACCAGAGGTCTCTACATCACAACAGCTACCATCACAATAGGCCAGGGACAGAGTTGCCAGGAAAAGGAGGTTCCAGCATGGAGCTCAGCAGACTGGCAGAATGGACAACTCTGAAGAGAAAATGGGAGTCGTTAGCTGTAGGACTCTGGTGCTGCCTGAGCAGTTGGTCCTGTGCCACAATGCTCAAAGCATTAATTTAAATGTCTGGATCCCCTTGAAGCCCTACTATACCCAAGTTTAATAGGAGATTTGGGTAGGAATGTGGATGATGTGATGAGTCTCATCATTTACAAAATTAGGAATGCTGATAAAAGAAATAGAGCTGACAAAGCATGGTGGCTCATGCCTGTAAGTCCAGCACTTTGGAAAGCTGAGGGGGAAAGATGGCTTGAAGCCAGGAACTGGAGATTTCTCCTTATCCCTTATCACTCGGGTATGTCTATGTCTGTCTTTATCAATAAGCATAAATTATTACTCTGGGTAAGGTGTTCATTCATTCAACAAAACATTTATTGAGTACTACTATATGCTGGTCATTGTTCCGGGTAACAGCAGTGAGTGAAACAAAAATCCTGCCCTCTTGAAGCATATGCTGTAAATGAGATATTTATTATGTTAAATAGTGATGAGCCGGCTCGGGCTCTGTGGCTCAGCCTGTAATCCCACGCTTTGGGAGGCTGAGGTGAGTGGATTGCCTGAGCCCGCGGGTTCAAGAACCGCCTGGGCAGGCGAGACCTCATCTCTACAATAAATCAAAAAATTAGCCAGGCATGGTAGCGCTCTCCTGTAGTTCCAGCTACTTGGAAGGCTGAGGCGGAAGGATCGCCGGAGCCCAGCAGGTCGAGGCTGCGGTGGCCGGGAGCGGCCACTGCACTCCAGTCTGGGCGACAGAGTGAGACTCAGACTCAAAAAAAAAAAAAAAAAAAAAGTGCTCAACCTCACTAATCATCAGATAAATGCAAATCAAAACCACACTGAGATACCACCTACCCCCAGTAAGAATGGCCATCATTAATAAAACAAATAACAGCAGATGCTGGCGAGAATGTGGAGAGAAAGGAATGTTTCTATACTTCTGGTGAGAATGCAAACTAGTGCAACCTCTTTGGAAGACAGTGTGGAAATTTCTGAAAGAACTAGAAATTGACCTTCCATATGACCCAGCAATTCCCCTATTGGGAATATTCCCGGAGAAACTCAATTCATTCTACAAAAATGATACCTGCACATGTATGTTTGTTGCAGCTCTGTTCACAATAGCAAAAACATGGAACCAACCATGATGCCCATCGAAACTGGACTGAATAAAGACATCTGGTACATATATACAATGGAATATTATGTAGCCATAAAGAAGGACAAACATATGTACTTTGCAGCAACTTGGATGGATTTAGAGTCGATCATAGTCAGTGATCTATCACAGAAACAAAGAACAGAATACTATATGCTTTCACTCATTAGTGGACCTTGAACAATTATTATAATACCATAAAGAAGGGACTGACAAACCAGGAATTCCTAGTGGGAAACTCTCAGTGGAGGGGGAATGAGATTGGCAGTTGAGGGAAACTGCTAGGGGAGGGAGGGGCATGCCTCATCAACAAGGGTACCTGCATAATCAACGTTTGTGTACCTAACCTTGAATTGTACCTCACATCTTTATAATCAAAATGAATTAAAAAAAATAAAAATAAATTTAAAAAAGAATAGCAATTAGCATTCAATGTCATTAAGAACACAAAGCAGAAATAAATTCTTTCATGTAAAGTTCCTCAATTAAACAACTTAAGAGCAAGTCATGATGATAAGATTATGAAATGTGATTTATGCACTACATATACTTTGAGTAAATCCTGAGCTGAATAGTGAATGTATCCTGTCTTGTTCTAAGTTTGGAGGCAGTATATGTAAGAGAAAAGGGGGCCCTCTGGAGTGTAATAACTCCCCAGATAATGATACATCAGCTACATTTTTAGACTAGTAAAGAAAATCTAACAGCTCAATGTTGTCAAGTAGAGTTCAGCATTTTTGAATCATCTCATTTACCTTGTAGAATGAATGGTGCTGTGGTCTGAATGTTGGTGTCCCCTCAAAATTCGTATGTTAAAACTTAATCCCTAAGGTAATAATATTAAGAAGTGGTGCCTTAGGAGTTAATTAGGTCATGAGACCAGAGTCTTCATAAATGGGATTAGTATCCATTTAAAAGGAACCCAAGGGACCTTGTGTGCCCTTTCTACTTTTCGAGGATATAATGAAAAGAGGTTATCTATGAGCCAAAGTACATGCCCTCTCCAGACACTGAATCTGTTAGTGACTTTTTCTTATACTTTGCAGACTCCAGAACTGTGAGAAATACATTTTGTTGTATGTAAGCCACCCTGTGTGTGGTATTTTCTTATAGCTGTCTGAATAAACTAAGTCAGATGAAACCAGTTGTAGTCACTGTTCCTGGAGAAGTGGGCTTGGAAGACTTCCGGGCTGAGAGTCAGGCACTTTTCACAGGGTGATTGAAAAGGCCAGTCCAAGAAGATGAAGGTGAAAGACAGGGAGTGGATGTGGAAGGGTAGACTCAGACTTATGATCAACTCAGCTCCAACTAATCAGACTATGCTAAAGTGGAATCAGACTGCAGCTTAGAATGCTACCTAGGCAAGCAACAATTAACTAGACAAGGGTCATTATCCATGGAACCAAGGAAACCAGAAGATATTTCATTCAACAAGTCAAATTTTCCCATCCCACCAAGAGGTGACTTGGGTCATAATCTTCCTATTACACATCAAGATGACATCTTGGAAGGAATCTGAGGAGAGGGACAGGTAGCTAAGAATTCTGAAAGGCTGAACATTCTATCTTTGAAGGAATAAGCAATAAGAAAAGAGATTCATTAAGTTTCAGAACAAGCACATTTTAAAAGAGATAAGGTTCTATTTTGTTTTACTTTCCTGTTACTCAGAATATGGAGATAAATTAGACTAGATTAATTATTGATAAAATAAACTAAATGTTTTCTACATACCTAAGTATGCAACCCTGTATCACAACTAGTTTTATCATGATTGTCATCACCTTCTTCATTTTGTTATCTTACAGTTTCCCTCCAGACTAATATTTCTAATGCACTATAGCAATATATCTTTTAAAAATTTTTTGTGTATATGTGATGTTGAGCTTAATCTTTACTTTTTAATACTTACGTCTCTCCCTAGACTCACCTATTGCCATTTAACCCCAACACAACTTATTTTCCAGTTATGCTTTGAGACTGCTGTTTCTGAAGTATGCCATTTTCTCTTTTGCCTTAGATTTTTGTACATGTTCCTCCTATCTCTGGCATCCCTCTATGTATCTGTTAGAATCAGTGCAGACATTATACCCTCCAGAAAATTTTTCCAATCTATGTTGGCCACCATTAGAAGGACAATACTCTTTGTAGCTCTTAAGAATTCCTCAAAATCAAGGTTGAAAACCAATCAATTTTTAGAATATTATGGGCTCCTAAAGTTAGATAAGACCTACCTAATCTGGAGACTCCAGTCATGTAAGAATTTCTTCCTGAGATTTCTATATCTTTTAGACTACCATTTAAAAAATTATATTTATCTCTGACTTAGGCCAAAGGAATTCTTTATTTTATATGCATTTTAACACACTGAAGGTCTACATTGAAACATTAGGGCTAAGTCTCCAAGTAATGATGATTATTTATTCCTAACATATAGCAAGACTTTTTTTTTATGTACAGAGTCCTGGAATCTAAGAGAAAAAAAAGCTTTTGTGGCAATATCAAGATTTCTGTAATAGGAAAAGCTACTATGGTTTGAAGTTTCATTGATGAGGGAGTACAGTTCTATTTTGGAGACTTATCCATGACTTACAACAGCTAGCATCACAAGGCTCCATGTGATCAAGGCAGGTCTATCATAAATATCCAGTGATAAGATCAGTGACTACATGGTTAGAGACAGACATTGGCAGATGGTATAGAATCGACTGTCGTATGTTCTGTTCTTTATTGTGTGATGACATATCCTACATACAGGTGAAGGAGGGGAGACCATGACTCCAACAACTTCTTAGAAATAATGTATTTTATCAGAAATCTATCTGAAACAACCAAACCATATGTTCTCAGATTGATCTGGTTTTTATATCAAATGGCCCTAAAGACAAATGAAATCACCTGCTTCAAGGGACCTCAGTAGCCTGATTGTGACACATCTAGGGATACCTCTGTTGCTTTGGTTTTTTTTGTATTTATTTATTTATTTATTTTTATTATGAAGTTGTAGGGTACAGTTAAGGGTTAGGTATACAATTGCGTTTCATTCAGGCACCCTGTTGATATGGGGTGTTTCCCCGTTCCCAGACAGACATTTGCTACTGTTAGTCACATGTTCTCACTCATATAATGGACCTTAAACATCCAATGCAATACTATAAGAAAATGACTGACAGTACTGGGAAACAATGGGAGGGGGGAGATGGGCTTTGTTGTTTTTTAAGACAAGGATCCTAAAAGGACATTGATAAATCCTGGTCATTATTAAGGATCTCACCAGGTTCAACTCTTGTGAATGGAAGAGAGAATCAATTAGCAAGGTTTAAATCTTAAGAAAGTCAAGCAGCTTCTATTTTTGAACTTTTTGGAACTCTGAGTCACTGTGTAAGCAGTCTGGCTATTCTTCTGGAGTGATCTTTAGAGATGTCGTATGAAGAGTGAAAGATCCTGAGACAACACGGAGAGAAAGAAAAGCCAAGCTGTCCAAGTCTCTATACAGAGGTGGCAGCTATATGAGTTAGACAACTTGGATATTTCAGCCTATTTGTGCACCCAGATAATCACAGGCCAGCTAACATCGCTAAAAGAGCAGTAAAGCTGCCAAGTTGAACCCAATAAAATCACAGAATCATGAGAAAAATGGTGGTGATTGTTTAAAGTCACTGAAATGTGGATGGTTTGTCATACAGTAATAAATAACTGAAACAGAAGCTCTACCAGAAGTAGGGTTTTCTGTAGCATAAATAAAAAGTATGTGGAACTGACTTTGTGATGGACACTGAAAGAATCTGGAAAGTCTTTGAAGAGACTGTCAGTAAAAGCTGAAAAGGTTTCTTTTTTCAGGTTTCTACCACTCCACCCACCCAGATTTATGCAACAGCATCTTAATCTTCCTGTCTCCATTCCAGAGATTATTTTTCTCCATCTAGAGATCATTCTGAAAACACAAGGGAGGGATCAGCAGTCGTAAGACACTGCCAAGGGAGGGGAGGAGGGCTCGTAACAGCACAAAGGGTACCTGGTCCCAAACCAGGGAAAGTGAGGAACCAAACTTCACCTGTGTGTAGATTACTTATGTACCTAATCCTAACTTGTACTCCACATCTTTATAATAAGATAAAGTACAAATGGATCAAGCATCCTTTCTAAACAATAAAATAAAACAAAATAAGCCAAATCTAAAACCGTCAAAGACACTCATGAAGCATTTTTTTATTTTATTTTTTTTGAGTTGGAGTCTCACTCTGTCGCCCAGACTGGAGTGCAGTGGCCACTCCCGGCCACCGCAGACTTGACCTGCTGGACTCTGGCGATCTTTCCACCTCAGCCTTCCAAGTAGCCGGAATTACAGGCATGTGCTACCACGACCTGCTGATTTTTTTTATTTATTGTAGAGATGAGGTCTCGCTGCCCAGGCGGGTCTCAAACTCGCGGGCTCAGGCAATCCACTCACCTCAGCCTTCCAAAGGCACGGGATTACAGGCTGAGCCACCGAGCCCGGCTTTCATGAAGCATTTAATTACATTTTTTTCAATTTCATATGGGGAGCTTGTTGGTCTGTCTAGGGCTTACCTCTCTTCTTCTACTGGTTAGCATATACTTTTTGGCTTCAGGAATTTTGTTCTATGCTTGGAACACTTTCTTTTATTTGGCATTCTCTTTTTAAAATTATTTTGTTACATGGTCTCAGTTCAGATGTCACCCATCTTACAGCTTGTATCTCCACGCTTCCCTGCTATTCTCCTACATTGTATTCTAGCTAGCCCATTTCCCCCTCATCCTCTGATATTTTCATATTATCTTCCTTCTATTGTTCTATATTATCTTCTTTCTATTTCTCCCACATCTCTTCCTTGGTCGGCTAATTCCCACACATCCTTCTGGTACTTCTTTTGGGAAATCTTTCCCTACTTTTCCAAGATGGAGTTGGATGACCCGTCTGTGTACCTGTATTATCTCATCCGTACTGTAATAGTTACAGTTTGTAAACTATGGTATAACTGCCTGTTTAGGTTTATCTTACCCCTTCGATTCTCAGTATCTTGAGGGCAATCACTATATTGAAACAGTATTCAGCACATAAGAAGCTCTTTGTCATTCTATTTTAAATAAATGAATGGATACATGACTAGGTCAAATACTTATGTACTTTTCCCCAAATACCATGTTCATTCTGGCAAAGGAAATATGCATGGAATGTTTCCCGAATGGGGATTTTTATGTGAGTTTTAGTTTGCTTCTTGCCTTTACTGAGAATTGTATAGTGAGAATGATGGTAAAAGAGGGTAATTTGGGTTGTTGTTGAAGTACCCTCTTGCCACTGCCCCAGCCTAAGTAGGTAAGTGCTATCGAGTGCATGCTAGTGCTATATAAAAGGCAACCTTTTCTATAGTGACCTGTTCCCTGTGCTCCTTCAATTGTTATTTTTACAAGGCAAATAGCTATCAGTGTATAGAGAAGCCATCAAGCTCTTATAGACAATTTAAAAATACTGTTTTTAGTTTGTATGCCTTCAAATTGCGCCTAAATAACACAGTTATTTTTGACTGATTGATTCTAAGAATTTTGCTATTACAGCCAAACTATGACATTTTGCATCATATATTTTTAGCATTTTTAAAGAATGAAATGCTTTTCTATTTTTTAAAATGATTTTTTCATTTTGAGTTTCAGCCAAATATCTCAAAAATCCTAGCTCCTAGAACTCACAGAAAATTATCAAGGCCAAATAAAATATATGTGACTTGCTGCTGCAGCTGTATATTTTAAAGAAAGTTAATATATCGACTAATTCTTAGAAGAGCATCCATAAATTGCTGTCTTTGAAAAATGTTTCTAGCGATAAAGGCTAGAGATGATGTCATTTTTGCTGCTACAGGTAAGGAGGCCTCTGTGTGTTTGACCTTTCAAGTATTTCTATTGTAATTATAAATATCACTGTACCAAAATACATCTACTATTATTTATCCAACAACTCTCAAAATAAAATAACAATATTCTACTGTATTAAATTATACTTGTGTATATTTTGCCTTTTGGTTATTTTATGACTCAGATGTTTTTAAAGGCACATAGGAATATATATTGGTTTAACCAAATGGGCAACACTTTTTATTTTAATACAGTTTCATAATTTGAAACGATCATTCTGCAATCAATTTTCTTAAAATTACTAACCACCTTGATAAAATATATTGGTACTTAAGCAAATTGATGTGCTTAAGTGTAATTGGAGATTTTTGTTTGTTTGTTTCTTTGTCATATAAACATGACCTCATATTTTAAAGTCAATTTCCCTGGTAATATAGATGAATAAGTTAGGTTCCCTCTAGAGATATCTGTGATATATGAGGTATGCTTGTGAATGAGTTCATGACACTGTGAGTCTTCTAGGGTGTGGCAGATTTAAAATGTCACAAGTTTTTTGTGCTTTTCCTATCAAATTTTAGAAAGTTCCATGACTGCTTTAACCAAAAGAAAAGTGAACTATACCAATTTCTGGGCTAGAACTTTGGAGAGACTGGCAGCTTCCACCTCCTGTCTCGACACTTGTTCTTGGAGCCCGAAAAACTGTGCGAGAATCCCAGCTCTTCAGCTATGGAAACCATGCAGAGAAGTCCTGGATCTATGTGGAGAGGAAGATGGACCCAGATGAACTCAGCCTTCCAGCTCTCTGTGCAAAGGTGCCAAGGTGAGCATCACCAAGTGACCTAGTCAAGTCACATGGAGCAAAAAAATGACAGCTACATTACTGGCCTACAAAGCCATGAGTTGTAATAAATATATGTTGTTTTCAGTCACAAAGTTTTGAGTGATTTGTTGTTCAACTATAGATGCCTACCTAGAACATCAGGTAAATGGTGCTATTCTCTGGGCTGACACTCCATTTTGTATCAAACTATTTTAGAACAATTCCACTAATGAGATTACAAGATACACATCTAAATATCAGAAAATGACTCAGAAGTGTATACAGAAATATTGAAATTATTAAGTCTGCAAATTCAGGGCTAATAAAAAAAAAATCAGGGTTTTGCCAGTCAAGTATTATCCAATTTCCATATTTATTCTGGAGATAAGTCTACTAGCTTACTTTTGAGACCCTGATCTAGCCACTGTGTAGAACTATATGGTATCTTTAAGACTCACAGCTTCTGTCGGTCAGTGTGCAATTTTACACATTAAAATTACACATGCTCACACTTACCCACTTACCCACCCTCCCCCCACACACTCCAAACTCTTTTCTCACATCACCAGATTATAAAGCACTTAATAAGTCACCTTATAAAGATGCTACAAGATTCACCCACCACCCACAGGCAGCTGCTCCTGAAGAGGAATTCATCTACAACCGCAACAAATAGATAAATACATAAAACATGGAATGAAAAACAACATACGCATTTCAGCATTCATATACACATATATAAATACACAGAGATACTTCAAGCATATGCAAGGTTATTGATTTAGAATTCAGCAGGAAGAGGTGCCCAAAGAATTCTCAGAATAACAATGCAAAAACACATAAAAAATTCTTCTTCCATTTGGTTTCTTTTAAGATTTAAAAATGAGACTAATGCAATTTGAGAAATGAATAAAAGACGTATGTTAGTAGATGTAGATTCCTTGACTGAAAATTCATAGCATTACTAATCAGTTTTGGAGAAAGCTAATCTTGCTTTTCTTTTAAGAAAAGCATGTACATCTTATGTTGGTTGAGCAATTTAATCTATTTAGCCTCTACAAAGCATAGCATATTTAGAACACACACTGAACATTTTGAGAATAAGTTATTTGATGTATCACTTCTGATAAAGGAGTTATTGCAAAATAAATTGAATATTAGAATATTAAATAACTAACTTTGATGATGTCTCTGTAATGTGTAAGAGTAGTGTATTAGTTATCTCTAATGTGTAACAAATTAACTTTAGATTTAGCAGCTTAAGAGAGTAACATTTATGATCTCACAGTTTCTACAGGTCAAGAATTTGGGAGTGGGTGATTCCAACTCAGAATCTCTTGTGAAGTTGTAGGTAAGCCATCACCAAGAAGCTGATGCTTCAACTGAGGAGAGTCCACTTTCATGACTGCACGCTCACATGTTTGTTGACTGGAGGTCTCAGGCCCTCCCTGGCTATTGGCAGATAACCTTAACTCCTTGCCAAATGAATTTCTCTTAGGGTTGCTTGAGTGTCCTTATGACACAGCAGCTGGTTTTCCCAAAAGTGAGGGATTAGGAAGAAAGGAGTAAGCCAAAATGACTTTCATAGCCTAGTCAGTCTCTCAGTCATACACTGTCACTTGTGCTTTATTCTGTTCAATAGAAGTGAGCCACTGAGCCCATCCCACACACAAGAGGAGGGACGCTAAGCTCCACCTCTTAATGGGAGCAGCATCAAAGAATTTCTGGACATATTTTAAAACCTCCATAAGCAGGTTCAAAGACTCACCAAGAATCAACTTCATTGGTCTGCTTTGTCCTGAATTGGTGGTGACAGTATAACTAGTGAACATTTCAGTGCTGTGAGCCATAGCTAGTATATATTTCTGAAGGCTATATTCTTTCAGAGGTTTTATGTGAATTCACTATTTTCCTGACTCCACCTCTGAGACTTATAAAGATGAAATACATCTTCTCAGAATGCAACCTCATATTCTGGCAGAGTGGGAGCATCACAGGTCAAGATGATAACTAGATCAGAAGAAACAGTGCAAGGTTGAAAACAACCAGAAGTGAATTGCAGTTCATAGATTTAGAAACTTCCCATTTCAATGCAATCAGTGTATCTTGTTTACTTTATTTGTTAGAGAAATTTAATTTTTACTCCTGAGAAATATTGTAACATGATTTTAGTCCAAAATAAATCTGAAAATCAACTACATATAAAAGACTTTGTAATACATTTTATTTAAATAGGTGGCAAATATTTAATTATCTGTACTAAAATCCTATAACGATTCATAAAACTAACACAGGGAATTAATAGGTGGGCATCATATCAAGGTAGAAATATATTGACCTTTCTCAATCAAAGGTAATTGATTCCTTTGCCTTTCACTGTTTATTGTGAGGGTTTTATTGTTGTTGCAAAAAAAGATACTCTACAATTTAATTCATAGATAAATGGGTTTCATTTTTAATGTGCATGTGGATGGTAGTGGAACAAGAAAAGTAAAGTGGTCAAGGTAACGCGGCTCTAGCCTTAGGTCATTATTCTGTTTCTTTCTCCTAGGCTATGTACTCTGTCTCTTTAGGCAGTTGTGCCCAGCCTTTTTGGCATCAGGGACTGGTTTCATGGAAGACAATTTTTCCATGGATGAGAGTGATGGGGGGTGGGGGCGAGGGGTGGGGGAATGTGGTGTGGACTACCAGGCATTTGATTCTTATGAGGAGCATGCAGTTCACAATAGGGTTCACTCCTAGGAGAATATAATGCTACTGCTGATCTGACACAAGATGGGTCAGGGATTGGGGATCCCTGTCTTAAGGAATCTCCATTTTACTGCATCATTCTCTTTTCTTCCTCATTCTTAACCAAGCTCCTCTGCTTATCCACAGTTTCTGCTCCTTTACAACTTGAACTGGCATATGGACCTTTCTTGACTCTCTCTAAATATTGCTTTTAACTTTTAAGTCACTGGTCAGCCTATCACCTGTAATGTAAAATGTAAGTCAAGGGTTCTCCCATCCTTAAAGCCAATCAGCTCTAGCTGGGGTAGACAGATGCACAGAGTTTACAAAGCACTTACTCTTTAGGAAGGGCATTGGGCAAATTTATTCCTTTCAAAAGGGGACTGCTAATGAGGATAAAAAAAGCAAAAAAAGATATTCTTGTATGCTTGCTTATTTTGCTTATAGAAACATCATTCATACAACAATATTTTCCCATGTTAGCAGTGGTATTTGCATAACTTCTGTTGTCTATGGTCCTTGATACTTGAATTGAAAACCAGTAGATAAGTATATATGGATATGTGACTTAACTTAATCTGGTGTGTATGGCAAAATGAGATTAAAAACCAAATCATTCTTGCTAATTATGTAGCACAGGCATTCTGAATCTTTGCCCATGTGGTACAATGACAAATAAATTTAAAACTGTATTTTGTCCTATCTCTTCTACTAGTTTCACATATGACCTTGAGAAAATATCTTGTATATATATGTTTTATTATCTGTCAATAAGAAATTCATTTGGTCACTTACTAAATAGATATATTGAAGGCCTATTTTCTATGAAGCCATGTGCTAGAATTGTGAGATCTTGAAAGATGTTTAAGAAGGTTCTCTCCCTTCAAAAGTTTTGCAAAATTAATGGGAGAGGAGGTTTGGAGTATTCAAATAAGCAAATAAGAAACATATGATACAGAAAGTGATTTTTTTGAAAAGAGAGAGAGCTTAAACATATGGTAATTGATGTTCAGGGTAAAACTAAGTAAATCAGAGATAATAACATTTTCCTTACCCACCTAACATAGCTGTTAACATTTTAACTGATATAAGTACAAGTTTATAAGGATACATTTTGGGAAGAATGAAGTACTACAGAAATAAAGGCTGTCTTAAGAGTAATTCATAACTTAGAAACTGATGACAGAGCAACATTTAAAAAAATGGACTCAAAGTATTTAAAACATTTTTATATGACTTTTAAATCTTTCTCAAAAAATTTGTGGCCAAATTTAAGTTCATGTTCCCTAATATTTTAACAGAAGCTAAACTTCCTTTCAAAGAGAGATGACTCGAGAAGCAGAATGTACAATGGACCAAGCTATGTTGGTTGCTATTTTTACGATCTTGTTTTAACATCTAAGGCCTCAGTATTCCTTGAAAATATAAGATGATTAGACCAAAGAATCCTGAAGGTCCTTGTAGTTCTGCAATTCTATTGAGTCTGGTCCAATTAGTCAAACAGTTACCTGTCATTACAGAGACTACGGTGTATACATATGTTTTAGCACCAAACCACAATTTAATAACAGGGCAGAGAGGCCACAAAGCCTCCTGATTCTGTTCCATTACTAATTTATCAGGGGCTAAAAGCAACCGAACTTAGGATCCCAAGCAGACAATGAGACCTTTGAGGGGCAAGGAAAGCATAGTTTAAAAGGAAAGCATTACCATTCTAAAATAATGGCAAAACACAGGGCCTGAGTGCTCTAAAAGAGAGCAGTGCAAAAAAGGTCTTCTCAGCTTAAATGCCCCAAACACAAAAGCTTTTAGTTGGGTCTTAGAAGGGAAAAAGAAAATAGCTCCCAATAAATTGGCTTCACCAGTATCCTTTTGTGTGTGTGCTGGTGCCAAGAGGACAAGGGGACGGGGAAGCAAGATTTTCCAAAATTGAATCGTATTATGCTTCTTACTGAGAAAAAACCAACATTTTGCTAATGAGGATAAAGAAAGAAAAAAAGATATTCTTGTATTCTTGCTTATTTTGGTTATAGAAACATCATTCATACAACAATATTTTCCTGTGTTAGCAGTATATTTACATAACTTCTGTTGTCTATGGTCCTTGATACTTGGATTTAAAACCAGCAGATAAGCATATATGCACATGTGACTTAACTTAATCTGATGTGTATGGCAAAATGAGATTAAAAACCAAATCATTCTTGCTAATTAATTATGTCATTCATACACTATCCCTCATCGACAATCTAAGGTGATGGTGTATTTATTTGGAGAACTAGATAGATTAATGATGTCAATTCAAAGTAATATAAAAGAGGTCTATAAAAGTAAACTTTTAGTGTTCCAGTTAGGTAGGCAAGGTGTTTGTTCATTGATTCTCAGTAGCAAAGTTATTTTTGAAAAATTCTACCCAAATACTAATCATTGTTATCACCAGACATGTATAAAATTATAAGTTGGAAAGAAAATCTCATATGATAAAAAAGTATGCATTATATAAATCTGTATAAGTGACCACAAACTGTAAAAGAACATTTAAAATTTATTTTAGAGAAACATATTTTCCAACACTTTTCTACTGAGATTTATGTCTTTGAAGAAGCTATGCACACAACTCCCTGAAGACTGCATTGCAGTACTGTTAGCATCTCCTTCACTGTATCTATTGTCACTTGCCTTTTGTCATTTAAACCAGATGTCATCCACGACTAAAAACATTTTCTCATATATATATGAGTGTCTTGATATATTATATCAGAATAAAACCCATAAGAACTAGCATATGTTCATTCTGCACACTGTTGATTTTTAACTATTTAACAACTTTACTTATCTTGCAGAAATTTCTGTTGCCCTAGCATCCTTAAATGAAAGATAGGGTCCAACTGTAACTCCTTTCTGAATAATGAAAGTTGTTTATATTTTTTCTTTCTTTTTGAGTTGGGATCTCACTCTGTCTCCCAGGCTGGAGTGCAGTGGCACACATCACGGTTCACTACAGTTTCAATCTCCTGGGTTCAGGCAACCTTTCTGCCTCAGCCTGCTAAGTAGCTGGGACAACAGGAATGCGCCACTATGCCTAGCTAATTTTTTGATTTTTTTTTTTTAATAGATATAAGGTCTTTTTATGTTGTCCAGGCTGGTCTCAAACTCCTAGACCCAAGCAATCCTCCTGCCTCAGCTTCCTAAAGTGCTGGGATTACAAGCATGAGCCACTATGTCCAGCCTGAAAAAAGAATGTTTTGAAAGGGAAAATAGGATATAGAGTTTGTAGATTTTATTTATTTATTTTATTTTATTTTTTTATTTATTTTTATTTTTGAGTCTGAGTCTCACTCTGTCGCCCAGACTGGAGTGCAGTGGCCGCTCCTGGCCACCGCAGCCTCGACCTGCTGGGCTCCGGCGATCCTTCCGCCTCAGCCTTCCGAGTAACCGGAATTACAAGCATGCGCTACCACGCCCGGATGATTTTTTGATTTATTGTAGAGATGAGGTCTCGCCTGCCCAGGCGGGTCTCGAACTCGCGGGCTCAGGCAATCCACTCACCTCAGCCTCCCAAAGGCGCGGGATTACAGGCTGAGCCACCGAGACCGGCGATTTTATTTTTTTAATGTTTTGTTTTAAAGATGTGGGGTACAATTCAGGGTAAGATATACAAATGTTCATTATGCAGGTACCCTTGTTGATGAGGTACCGCCTCCCCTGGTAGTTTCCCTCAACTGCCAATCCCACCCTTCCTCCCCTGGCAATTTCCCACTACTACCAATCCCTTTCTTATAGTATTATGATAATTGTTCAAGGTCTGCCTATGAGTGAGAACATATGGTACTCTGTTCTTTGTTTCTGTGATGGATCACTGAGTAGGATCGACTCGAAATCCATCTAAGTTGCTGCAAAGTCCATATGTTTGTCCTTCTTTATGGCTGCATAATATTCCATTGTGTATATTTACCACATTTTTTTTTATCCAGTCCAGCTTCAATGGGCAGCATGGTTGGTCCCATGTTTTTGCAACTGTGAACAGAGCTGCAACAGACATGCATGTGCAGGTTTTTTTTTTTTTTTGGTAGAGTGACTTGAGTTCCTCCAGGTATATTCCCAATTGGGCGTTGCTGGGTCATATGGAAGGCCAATTTCTAGTTCTTTCAGAAATCGCCATACTGTTTTCCAAAGAGGTTGCACTAGTTTGCTTTCCCACTAGCAATGTAGAAGCATTCCTTTTTCTCCGCATCCTCGCCAGCATCTGCTGTTGTTTGTTTTATTAATGATGGCCATTCTTACTGGGGTTAGGTGGTATCTCAGTGCGGTTTTGATTTGCATTTCTCTGATGATTAGTGAGGCTGAGCACTTTTTCATGTGTCTGTTGGTTGCCTGTATATCTTCTTCTGAGAAGTGTTTATTCATTTATTTTGCCTGCTTTTTGGTGGGTCTGTTTGGTTTTTTCCTTTTGACGCATTTGAGTTCCTTGTATATGCTAGATGTTAGGTCTTTTTCAGATATACAGTTGACAAATGTCAAGTTTTCTCTGGCCACCCAACCTAAAATTATGATCTCCTTTCCCTGAACCAACTCAAGCACTCTCTACTTCACTTACTTTCTTCATTTTTTTCAGTATGCATCAGTAATGCTTACTTTCTATTTATAATCTGACTCTCTCAACCCTACTAAATATAAGCCTTATTATGAAAAGGATTTTTGTCTCTTTTGTTCAGTGCTACTTCTCTAGAAAAGTGCCTACCACATAGTAAGTCCTCAATATATAATTTGCAATGTTGACTACGTTTTCCTATATTTATGATGAATTCCTGCCTTGAATACCAAATGATAGCTCTATGAAGATTTTCATGACTGTGTCCTCCTACAACATAAATTCATAAACTGTGCTCCTGTAACATGTGGTATGTATATATTTTTGCAAAGGCAAAGGTTTTCTATATCATAAGTGGAATTTAAAAATCATATGCATTTTCTAATGAGGTACTATCATTTTTCACAAAAGAGCTCTATGAAGAATAATTTTTGTTTTTTTGTGTAATGATCTTCTATTCAGACACAGAATATGGAGTATGAGGAAGGTCACGTTGATGAAGGGTCATGTTTCTGTGTTCACTGCCACTGTTGCTTCTCAAAGCCCCTGAATGTGCATTGCATGTTTGAATTGGGCAAGCCTTGGTAAAAAGTCATGTTGTCTAATGATTTCTTTCATGTTCTGCCTGCTGTGGTAACAATGAAAAAGGCAAGTGTTGGTTGTCTGAGGGTAGTAAACATTATCATTAATACTCATCCTACAAGTGGGCTCGGTGGCTCAGATTGTAATCCTGCACTTTGGGAGGCTGAGGTGAGTGGCTTGCCTGAGCCTGCGGGTTCCAGAGCCCCCTGGGCAACTTGGCGAGACCTCATCTCTACAATAAATCAAAAAATTAGCCGGGTGTGGTAGCGCACGCCTGTAGTTCCAGCTACTTGGAAGACTGAGGCAGAAGGATCTCTGGAGCCCAGCAGGTCGAGGCTGTGTTGGCTGGGAGCGCGGCCACCGCACTCCAGTCTGGGCAACAGAGTGAGACTCCAACTCAAAAACAACAACAACAAAAAAAACATTAATCCCAGTGTTTTTTAATTGTGTGTATATTTTTATGTGATTATGTGTGTATATAAAGTATTCTTTAGTATTAATTATGCCTATATTCATATAATATGTATATCTATTTGTTCCTTACAATATAAACTCCTTTAGAGTAGAAATCTATGTTTTTATTTTTATTTTTTGAGTTGGAGTCTTACTCTGCCGCCCAGACTGGAGTGTAGTGGCACGTTCCCAGCCACAGCAGCCTCAACCTGCTGGGATCTGGCAATCCTCCCACCTCAGCCTTCCAAGTAGCCAGAACTACAGGTGCCCGCTACGACGCCCGGCTAGTTTTTGATTTATTGTAGAGACGAGGTCTCGCCAACTTGCCCAGTTGGGTCTCGAACCTGCGAACTCAGGCAATCTACTCACCTCGGCCTCCCAAAGTGCTGGGATTACAGACTGAGCCATCAAACCCAGCCTGTTTTTATTTTTAATGTCTGCACTTACACAGCAAAAAGCATGTGCAGTTAGGATCTTTTTAACTACAAGTGATGGAAAACATAGATACAAATTGACTTAACCAGTAAAAGGTAAGATGGATTCCAGACGTGTAATGTTCTGCAACTAGGTGATGTCATCCAAGACCCCAGGTTTTAAAAATCTCTCTCTATATTTTGTTTATATTAGGAACAGGTTTATACTGAAGCTGAGTCACCTGGTAGTTGCAACACAACTGCCAGTAATACTCAAATTAACAGGATTCCTTGTTCCTGTTTTTAGGAAGAAGAGCTAGGTATGTTTATAGATGGAAGAACATTTAGAGAGAAAAGAATACCTCCTCTCCCAGCATAGAAAATAAATCCATTCCTTCACGCTGATTGGTAAACTTAATCACAATCCTATCCCTGGACCAAAGGGGATCTGTTTGATCAGTATATTCCCTGGTGATAGAGAAGCCATAAGAACTTGTAAGAATTACTGTTTTTGAAAGAAAAGAACAATGACAAATGCTGGAACAAATCAGTGACCCTCATGAACATATAGGGTTATTTAGTTCTATGTGTTGAATGAATGATCATTGAATATTGCTTGCTCTCAAAAAGTTGAAAATATTTAAAGGCTTTGCAGAAATTTATCAAATATTAATATAGAATATTTATAAATTAATATAATTTATAATTCTATAATATTAATATGGAATAGCACCTTTCAAAATTATCTCTATTTTTATATTTTCATTTATTATAGTATTCTTTAGAAATGAACATAGATTATTTTAATATTGTGTTACCTTTTTCTGATTATTTTTCCATAGAACCCACCACATCCCATCTCCAAATTAACACTTAACTTATAAAATGTATATTATAAGCCAGGCTCGGTGGCTCAGCTTGTAATCCCACACCTTTGGGAGGCTGAGGTGAGTGGATTTCCTGAGCCCGCGGGTTCGAGACCCGCCTGGGCAGCAAGACCTCATCTCTACAATAAATCAAAAAATCAGCCGGGCGTGGTGGCGCACGCCTGTAATTCTGGCTACTCGGAAGGCTGAGGCGGAAGGATCACTGGAGCCCAGCAGGTTGAGGTTGCGGTGGCCGGGAGTGGCCACGGCACTCCAGTCTGGGCGACAGAGTGAGACTCCAACTCAAAAAAAAAAAATGTATATTATAATTTTATTTCACCTGTTTGCAGAAAACTAAATCATGAAATCTATTTGAAATTTCTGTTTTTCTGGAAACGTTTTCATGAATTCTAAACATTGCCCTTCATTTTCGATGACTCCTCACAGTTAAGCCACCATAAAGCCCCTACAATGCCGTTTTTGCATTATTTTTATCATCAAATCTTTGATCCTCTCGCAAAGATTCCACTATCTGCTATAGCTAACTTCCTTGTTTTAACCTAAACTCAGGCACGTACCACCTTATGGTTCCCACTTAGAAACCAGCATGTTTCACATTCTCCAAGTGCTCATAGTTGCATGGTTGTTGCTGCCTTACTGGACTTCAGTCTGCCTCTTAAGATAATACCAGACTCCACTTCATCCGGTGCTCTGTGGACTTTTTTAGGATCCCTTAACTCAATTAACCTGGAGAATCCAGGCTGGGTGCAGTGAATGGCTTGGCCTGTAATCCCAACACTTTGGGAGGCCTAGGTGAGAGAACTGCCTGAGCCCACAGGCTCAAGACCAGCCTGGGCAACTTGTTGAGATCTCGTCTCTACAATAAATAAAAAAATAAGCCAGGTGTGGTAGCACGCTCCTGTAGTTCCAGCTACTTGGAAGGCTGAAGATGAAGGATCGTCTAAACCCAGCAGGTTGAGGCTGTGGTGGCTGATGGCCACTGCACTCCAGCCTGGGCGACAGAATGAGACTCCAACTCAAAAAAAAAAAAGAATCCATTTGATACTCTTATTTCTTAGGATTGAATCATGAAATGGTCAATTCATTCTTTCAGTAATATTATGATTAAAACAACAGCTGCAATCAAGTAAGATGATTCCATAAAAATCTGTATTGAGTACAAAGAAGCTTAAAACAAAAACTTTTTATGCATATGGAAATAACCTCTGAATAACCTAACAGAAAACTACATAAGGGAAAATTATACCTGAAAAATCAATATTACTGAGCAAAACATTCCTATATTTCAATATTAGAACAGGAGTACATTAAAAAAGCCACATGTGTTTAAGACAGAAAAGCCTAGGTTTGCATCCAGGTAATTATTCTTTGTTTATGTGATCTCATGAGTTATTTAACTCTCAGGAGCTCTTTTCTTATATTAAAATGGGAATATAGTTATTTTATGGAATGGCTGTGGTAAAGGTTAAAAATAAGTTTTCTGGAGGACATAAGATGAATTCTGGCACAGATTAGGGAATTACAAATTTTAAAAAATGATTACTATGCCTATTAATAACCAAGATTATATCAAGCTCTTTATAGAATTTATCTAAGATAAGGCTATTGTTGATACAGCAGAGAAACTCTTTAACATAATGCTTTAAATCTATATTATAGATGTCTTCTTATGATGAATTATATAATTTTTACTCCATGGATAAAATTATAATACAATTATTTTACTTTGAATGAAAATACCATGATGTTCACAGTAGAAATTACTGTTGCAGTATTTTGGAGATTTTAGAAAATAAAGTCTGAAATACATATTATACTTTTCTGAAGGTTTGAGAATGTAAGTCAGTAACAGAGCATGTGCATGCGCGCGCACACACACACACACACACACACACACACACACTCCAAAGCATTTATCATATGTGAGGAAAATTTAAGACTAAGAATATAACAGAAACAAGTCATAATTTTTTATTGAGATAATGGTCAATCATTAAAAAACAGCTCAATATTTCAGCCTAAGACTGTGAATAAAATATCAATCCCTTAATCACAATTCCATCTGTTTAGAAATAGTGATGCTAATATCAGCCACTTGTCTCCCAGGCTCCTTCTAAATGCCAGGCATTGTACTAAGCCTTTATGTACATCACCTTCACACTAAATCTCTGAGATAGATACTTTTATCACCACTTTACAGAAGAAATCGAGATTTGCAAAGTCCAAGTGACTTGTAGAGGTCCAACAGGTGGCTGGTGTTTGACTAGAAATCAGGAATATTTCTGATATGGTTACTCATATTCTGAAGTGGTTACTCTTAGTTACTGTACTCTACCTTCAAAAATAAGAAAATGGAACTAGTCAAAGCTCCTGGGGGATAGGTGGGCTAAGACTTTTGGACAGGTTGCCAAGTCAGATTAAATTTCTTGTATATTATTTATTTCATATAATCTGGGCATAGTCTTTCTTATCTTTTGAAATGCCTATATGTTTTCTAAAGATAAGTTTTATAATGGAAATTAGGCTATTTTACCTTAGCCTAAACATAAGGATAAAACAAAAATAACTTGCCCACTTAATCTAATTTTCTAACCTAAATTTTGTCCATGTATTCTCTCTCTCTCTTTCTCTCTCTCTCTCTCTCTCTCTCTCTCTCTGTGTGTGTGTGTGTGTGTGTGTGTGTGTGTGTGTGTGTGTGTGTGTATGTATTTGATGGACAAAAATGCGTGAGTGGAGAAGTGATAGAATGGCATGTCAGAAATTATTAAGGAGGCTTTATTTCTAGTGAAACTAATTTGCTTAAAAGACATTATGCATAAACAATTGAGGAGAAAATAAAACTAGGTGAAAAACATAGTATAGAATACACAAAGGAACAATGCTAGAGTTAGACAAAAACAAAACAAATACTACAGCGGCATAAGTAAAAAGAATTAGAGGTCTCTTTTTTTCTTTTCTTCCTTCCTTTTCCTCAAACTACTATTAGGTAGTAAGTTTCTGTTCAAATTCAATACTTTTTCAAGAAACAACTGGTATTTTTTTACATTTGCTCTTTATTCTTCTTTTTGCATTAAAATAGCACATATTCCTTGAATGTCTTTTTTTTTTTTTTTTTTTTTTTAGTTTCTTGGAATCAAAACCAAGTGCTGACATTTACAACTATAAGTAATCCAAGTGCTACATTAGCATCTATTTATTAAAGATGATCTTTCGTGTACAGTACAGCCAGGACATTTGGTTTAATTTAGTATACTAACATTTTCAATTTAGCTGTGAGTAGGGAGTTGTGCCAACGGTGCTCTGTCTTATGGTGAAATAGTGCCTAATCAGTATTTATGAATAGGGTTTTAGAAGTCACTAAAGAGCACAGGAAGAGATTTTACCTTCTTAAAGCACAAATATTGCTGAGCTCTGGGAATCTGTATGGCACATTAGGATGGAATAGCTTTCTTTTTTTTTTTAATTGCAGTTAAAAATGTGTAATGTAATACTGTCAGTAATTTAAATGGAGTGTACCTCTTTCTTTCAGACATTAATGCTATTTGTTAAACTTTGTAATTACTATGCAAATGAAGTGCTGTACTTAAAAAATGGCAGTGCCAAGAGTACAACAGTGAAAAACAGTTTGAAATTCAACTAATACAAAATAACCTTCAAGCCTTGTAGAACTCAAATATTGTAATTTTTTCTTCCTTTGAATGCAGCATTTGGGTGAAAGCAATGAGGACTTGTCTTTGTTCTTAATACATAGATAGCAAAAGGCTTAGAGCCAGAGATTTGAAAGCTCTGAGACATATTAGCTCCCTGATCTTCACAACAGGTGGCTGGTATTTTTATCCCTCTTTTAAAGATGAAAAAACCGAGTCCCAGAGATCCTTAACTCATTTGCTTGGGGTCACTTAAGCAAGCCAGTGACAGCCAGAGAAGGATCTGAGTACTCCCCAACTCAAGGCTGCCATGAGAATCCCCAGACAGCAATCATTTGAAAGAAATGGAATTTATGGCTCAAATTATGATTTCAGAATATTAAACACTGACTGAACTAGTACAATCGAGTTTCATTATATGCCAAGTAGATATCTTGAAAGGAAAGACATTTGGTTTACTGAGCATTAACCCCTGACAGGTAAATGTGTGTGAGCTGCCTAGCACCCTACATGTGAAAAAACCAAGCATTAAGAAAAACGTGAGCAATTTTACATGTGTGTGTGTGTATCTCCAGCACCTGGTGACGTGCCCTACAGCATAGGTGCTCAAAAATATTTGTTGAATCAGGAATGAGTGAATGCGTGGACATTTGTAATTTAAAGAACTTTCTACTCACATTGCCTCTTTTTGCTTTCAGTTACTTTCCTACCTTGACTTCCCAGGTCAGCAAAACCTACAATTGAATAACAACAAAAACACTTGTACCTGTATGAATTTGTTTTTGATTGTTTGTTTTTGTTTTTAGACTCTTGTTTTCATTTGAACCTGAACCAACATGATTTTTTTTCTATATTTCATCTTTAGAACTTTAATCTTTTGCTTGAGATAATCTTAGAAAGTAGAAGGATTCGTCGTCCTCTCCTGTTGATAGCTATGTGTTCTCCTCTTTAGGTGATTCTCTTTGCATTTGAAAAGGAAACCTATGAACCCGAAGGAATGAGAAACAAAAGCTCAGATGTAGAGTTGACATTTGTTAGGGACATTGGGAGAGTTGGCAATGACCAGTATTTTTGAGTTTTGATGAAAGTCAGTGACTATCTGTCTATAATGATAGAAGTCTAGGATAACAGAGATTTGATGTCCCAGTACCCCTTATGGGAAATGTCATGCAAAGAAACAGAGGGATTGAAGAGCACATATTGGTAGAAGATGGCAGTTGAAGAGGTTACTCCCTAAGTTTCCAGGGTGTCAGCAGCCGTGGGCAAAGACAGTGTTTATGCCCGTGATGATGGTGCGGATGGAAGCTGTGGAATCAAGTGGTTGATGGTGGCAGAATGTTATCTTTACAGGGCTAGTTCTGTAACATTATTGCTGCTAGGGTTTTGGGAACTGTTTTTGTTCCTAGTGTTTTTCCATGTCTCAATCTTCCATCCTACTAGTGATTATTAGAGTTATTGAATAGCCTTTAAAATCAATTTAATTTTCAGTCAGTTTCTGTTGTTTACAACTAAGAGTCTGGACATATCAAAGAGTCGGGCAATATTATTGTGTTTAAGATAATCTGGGGAAAATGGAGACTATTAGCACAGTTGCAAAAGACTTTACATGTTGGTTTCAGAATATTGGCTCCAACAGTTTACCACTAGTGGTATCTTGTCGAGAAAATTACTAAACCTTAGTCTTCTTACAGGCACAAATGGGAGTAACACAATCTTGAAGTCCAGTTGTAAAGACTGTGAAAATGTACAGTATTGTTCACAACCAGGCCTGGCATGTGAAGGCCAATAATAATTATTTATTTATTTATTTATTTATTTGAGTTGGGGTCTCACTGCCACCCAGACTGGAGTGCAGTGGCCTCTCCCGGCCACTGCAGCCTTGACTTACTGGGCTCCGGTGATCCTTCCGCCTCAACCTTCCAAGTAGACTGAACTACAGGTGCGTGCTACCACGCCGGGCTAATTTTTTTCATTTATTGTAGAGATGAGGTCTCAACAAGTTGCCCAGGTGGGTCTTGAACCTGCGGGCTCAGGCAATTCACTCACCTTGGCCTCCCAAAGCGCAGTATTACAGGCTGAGCCACCGAGCCCGGCCATAATAATTATTTTTATCCCTCTCGTTTCATCATATATGTAAACTACCTATCAGAGCAGTCTGGCCTCGAGTGTAAGAGTCAAAATGAGTGTCCGTAAATTAAAATAAAAACTAACTGCACATACTTCTAAGAAGGCAAATAGAAGGAAAACAAGTATATAAAAAGGGGACATTGGGTTACAGGTGAACTTACTGTTGTGGACACTTACTACTTATATTTGCTCGAAGACAAGGTATTTCACAATAAAATCCAAGAGGAAGTCTTAAATTTAATATGCTTTTCTTCCCCTCAGAAGTATTATTCTAATTGTTTAAATATGTAAAATGGAATGCCAACATTTCCAGGCTTGATTAAAAGTCTTGCATTCTTAAAAAATATCTAACTGACAAATGGCAGCAGGTGAAATAAAGACCCTGGACCGTTAATTCATTTCTATTATTACTGCAATGACTGATTGTTGCTCTGCTGACATGGAGGAGAAAGGGGTTTCATTTGGTTTATTTTGCTGTGTTTTCTGTATAGCCCTGGTTACACTGTCTTCTGAGAATGCACAGAATCGTGGAAGGCTTAGGCACTGTAACATGGTGTCATCGAGAACGTCATTACCTCTTATCCATTATTTTCATAGCTAAAATGGGCATTATATTTTTCTCTCTCCCGGATTGTTGTGAGAATTAAAGGAGATCATGCATACAGGGTTCTGAGCATGCCTGGTACACTTTTTGAAAAACAGCTGTACTCCTTCCATTTTCAGTCCAATAAAATGCATATTCATAGAGAATCGGGTCACATTATTTCAGCATGACAGGTTTCTGCAGGGACGTGGATTTGCCAAATCCACCAGCTGTCTTCACATCTTCTCGTTCCCATGAGTGTTCTGCACATTTTCCCTGTCCTTTTAGTGGCTCCCCAGAGGCGGACTTCCTTAGGGAGGAATCAGGGTGTAGGCGGATGCTCCATTAATTTTCTTGTTGGTATTTTACAGCCAGTGGTGTGGATGACCCAAGGGCAGCCAGAAAGGGAGACAGCTAGACAGAGCCTGCAAGCCTCTATGGAATACTTTCACTATCAGAACACAGTGAATGACAAACCTTTAAAAACTCCTGTGAGTTACAGAGAAAGCTTCCAGTGAAGGTGGTTGTATTGCCTTAGTCTAGGGAATAAAAAAGAAAAAAACAGAACAGCCACAAGAGGAAAAAAACAGGCAACTTTCCATCATGTTCCTACATGAGTCTTTATTTCTGAAAGGACATAACAGTAGTCAATATAGCCAAAGAACAGCCATTTTAACTCTGACTACTTGTCATACTTTTTTAGCAGTTCACTTTACCCTCTAAACACCAGCCAAGGACAGAACTGGTTTCTCAGAGGTAGCCATTGCTAATTACTTTCCAACACCTTCCCCAGCTTGTTTTGTAAACAAGTTACTCTAATCAGTTCTTCATGACCTTCATGACACAGATCCCATCAACATGGCAACATCATGTCACTAACACACCCATCTGCCTGCTGTCCATCACTTGATATCAATACCTGTGCATATCTGCCCTCCATGATGACGTGGAGCAGACCACCACCCAATCACCTTAATGACCTTCCCCCATCAAAGAGGAAGTTTTAAAAGGATTCAACATCAAGCAACCAGCCACGATTCTTTGCTAATTTTTGGTCTGACAAAATGGCTTCTTAAGCCATAGTTGACATGTTTTCTTAAGCTTTGGCTCCCTCCCTTGGGGAGTTGAATTTCCTCTCCTCTCTCTCTCTCTCTCTAATTTACTTTCTAAATAAGCTGTATCTTCCAATCTAACTTTTGTGCAATTCTTTGAATCTTTCATGTGGCACCAGGTTGCACACGAGACACCCACACCCCTGATGGGTCTGACCTAACATTCTGGAGGTCCTACTGGGATTGTGATCTAACATTTTCTTTCATCTTCAATCCTAATTTAAAAATTTTAAGACTATATAATATTATAGGGTGTTTAGGTAATGAAAAACATATATATAATATATAATATATTTGGATAGCTCTCTATCCAAACACATCATTTATTTTAATTTTGCATATCTCTTCTGGTATTTATTCATCTGAAAAACATAGCCTGGATATTAGTAAGTAGAATTCATTTTTACTTCATGTAAATGATGCAATTTTCAATAATACCAGATAAATTTCATTATCATTACCTTTAATGACTCAGAAGTTTTGTCCATTAAACAGATTTCTATTATTTATATAATCAAACATCAATAGATGGACAATTTGACTGCTTTCATATGTTTCTTATTTCAGACAATTCTTTTTTTTTTTTTTTTTCCTTTTTGACCCATTTATTTATTTATTTATTTATTTATTTTTTTAAAATTAATCAGTATTTTTATTATAGTTTTGTGGGGTATAGTTAAGGGTTAGGTGTACAATTACGTTTCATTCAGACACCCTGTTGATAA
>NW_007260369.1:0-496 GCF_000164805.1 Carlito syrichta
TCAATTCCATTCCACTCCATTCCATTTCTTTCCTCTCCATTTCATTCCTCTCAATTCCATTCCATTCTTTCCATTCCACTCCACTCCATTCCATTTCACTCCACTCCATTGCTTTGCTTTACTCTCAATTCCCTTCCTTTCCATTCCATTTGACTCAATTCCATTCCACTCCCCACCATTCTATTACATTCCTCTCAATTCCATTTGTTCCATTCAATTCCTCTCCTTTCCACTCCATTTCATTCTGTTACATTCAACTATAATCTAATGCTCTCCATTCTATTACATTCCAATCCTCTCCTTTCCATTCGTCTCCATTGCATTCCATTCCTCTGTATTCCATTCCATTCCATTTCATTTCTCTCCATTCCATTACTCTCCAATCCATTCTTTTCCTCTCCTTTCCATTCCTCTCCATTTAATTCCAATCCTCTGCATTCCATTCCATTCCATTCCATTCCTCTCCATTCCATTCCATTTCTGTCCATTCCATTCC
>NW_007260369.1:2010-2357 GCF_000164805.1 Carlito syrichta
CATTCAACTCTAACGCATTCCTCTCTATTCCATTCCATTCCATTCCATTCCATTCCAATCTTCCCCATTCCATTCCTCTCTATTCCATTCCATTCCCTTCCTCTCCATTCCATTCCATTCCTACCTAATCAATTCCATTCCATTCTACTACATTTCATTCCACTCCATTCATTACATTTCATTCCACTCCATTCCATTCCATATCATTACATTCCACTCCATTTCATTCCATTCCACTCCATTCCATTCCTCACCATTTCATTCCATTCTTATCCATTACTTTCTGATCATTTCCATACCATTCCTCTCCATTCCATTCCATTCATTTTCTCTCCATTCCATTCTAT
>NW_007260369.1:3113-5539 GCF_000164805.1 Carlito syrichta
CTCCATTCTAATCCATTCCACTCCATTCCATTCCTTTCCCCTCCAATGCATTACATCCCTCTCCTTTCCATTCCATTCCATTCCATTCAATTCCATTCCGCTCCATTCGATTCCATTCCTCTCCATCCCATTCCATTATTCTCCATTCCATCGCATTACATTCCACTCCGCTCCATTCCATTAAATTCCTCACCATTCCATTCCATTCCATGCCACTCCATTCCATTCTATTCCACCCAATTCCAATCAATTCCTCTCCATTCCATTCCATTCCATTCTTTTCAATTCTATTTCATTCCTCTCCATTCTATTCCATTCCATTTCTCTCCATTCTATTCCTCTCCATTCCATTCCATTCCATTCCTCTCTATATCATTCCATTCCTGTCCATTCCATTCCATTCCTCTCCTCTCCATTCCATTGTATTACACTCCACTCAATTCTATACCTCTCCATCCCATTCCATTCCATTCCTCTCCTTTCAATTCCATTCCATTCCACCTCATTCCATTCCATTCCACTACACTCCATTCCCTGCCAATCAATTCCATTCCATTCCACTCTATTCCATTTCACTACTCACCATTTCATTCCAATCCATTCCTTTCCATTCCATTCCGCTCCATTCCATTGGTCTCTTTTCCATTTCTTTTCATTCCTTTCCATTCTATTCCAAACCCTTCCATTCCTCTCCATTCCATTGCATTCAATTCCTCTCCATTCCATTCCATTTCTTTCCATTGCATTTTATTACATTCCATTCCTCTCCATTCCATTCCATTCCATTCCATTCCTTTCCATTCCATATCTCTCCATTCCATTGCATTCCTCTACATTCCATCCCAATCCACATCCTTCCATTCCATTTCATTCCATTCCATTCATGTCTATTTCATTACATTTCTTTCCATTCTGTTCCTCTCCTTTCCATTCCATTCCATTCCATTCCATTCCGTTCCACTATACTACATTCCACTCCTCTCCATTACATTCCATTCCACTCCCTTCCATTTCATTTCATTGTTTTCATTCATCTCTATTCCATTCTATTCCATTCCTCTCCATTCCATTCCATTCCCTTTCGGAGTCACTCTCCTCTATTCCATTAGACTCCGTTCCATTTCACTGCATTCCAATCCACTCCATTCCTCTCCATTCCATTCCCCTTCATTCCAGTCCTCTCAATTTCATTCCATTCCATTCCATTTCATTCCATTCCATTCCATTTCATTCCATTCCATTTCTTTCCACTCCAATCCATTTCTCGCCATTCCTCTCCATTCCATTCCATAACTATCCATTCCATTCCACTTCATTCCAGTCCTCTCAATTCCATTCCATTCCATTCCATTTCATTCCATTCCTTTCCTATCCACTACATTCCATTTCTCTCCATTCCTTTCCATTCCATTCCATTACCCTTCATTCCATTCTATTACTGTCCCTTCCATTCCATTGCACTCCATTCCATTCCATTCAACTCCACTCGACTCCATTCCACTTCATTCCATTCCATTTCATTTCATTGTATTCCATTCTTCTCCATTACAATGCATTCCAATCCTATCCATTTCATTCCTCTCCCTTCCATTCCATTCGTCTCCATTCCATTCCATTCCTCTCCATTCCTCATCTTTCATTCCATTCCTTCCATTTCATTCCTCTCCATTAAATTCTTTTCCATTCCTTTCCATTTCATTCAATTCCATTCCTCTCCATTCCATTCCATTCCTCTCCATTCCATTCTATTCCGTTGCTACCCATTACCTATCGCTCCATTTCATTCTATTGTATTACTCTCCATTCCATTCCATTCGCTCTTGTACACTCCATTCCATTCCTCTACATTCCATTCTATTCCATTCCACTCCATTCCATTCCACTCCATTCCTTTCCATTCCATTCCTCTCCATTGCACTCCCTTTCATTCCACTCCATTCCATTCCATTCCATTTCATTCCTCTCTAAAACCTCCCATTCCACTGCATTCCGCTCCATTCCATTCCATTCGATTCCTCTCTTCCATTCCATTTCCTTCTTCACCGTTCCATTCCTGTCAATTCCATTCAATTCCACACATTCCCTTCCTCAATATTCCAAACCATTCAATTCCATTCATCTCAATTCCATTCCATTCCATTCCATTCGTTTCCATTCCTTTCCTCTCCATTCCTTTCCCTCCAACCCATTGCATTCCAGTCCTTTCCATTCCATTTCATTCCATTTCCTTCCTGTCCACTCCATTCCTCTCCATTCCATTCCATTCCTCTCCATTCTTTTCAAATTCCCTTCATTTGATTCCTTTCCATTCCATTCCATTCAATTCCTATCCATTTCATAACGTTCCTCTACCTCCACTCAATTCCATGCTATTCCATGCCCTTCCATTCCATTCCTTCCGTCTCCTTCCACCTCATGCCATTGCC
>NW_007260369.1:5559-6600 GCF_000164805.1 Carlito syrichta
TTCCATTCCTCTCCATTTTCTTCAATTCCTCTCCATTCTATTTTATTAAATTCCTTTCCATTCCTCTCCATTCCAGTCCATTCCATTCCTGTCAATACCATTCCATTACATTCATTTCACTGCATTCCATTCCATTGTATTCCTTTCCTTTCCATTCCTCTCCATTCCATTCCATTCCTGTCCATCGCATTCCATTCCACTCCACTCTATTCCATTAAATTCCTCACCATTCCATTCCATTCCATTCCATGGTCCTCCGTTCCATTCTATTCCACCAAATTCCATTCAATTCCCCTCCATTCCACTCCTTTCCATTCTATTTCATTTCTTTCCATTCTATTCCATTCCATTCCTTTCCAATCCATTCCTATTCAATCCATTCCATTCCATTCCTCTCCATATCATTCCATTCCTCTCCATTTCATTCCATTCGTCTCCTCTCCATTACATTGTATTCCACTACACTGAATTCCATTCCTCTCCATCCCATTCCATTCCATTCCTCTCTATTCGAAACCATTCCTTTCCGTTCCACTCCATGCCTTTCCATTCCACTCCACTCCATTCCCTGCCCATCAATTACATTCCATTCCAGTCCATTTCATTTTACTACTCACCATTTCATTCCAATCCATTCCGTTCCATTCCATACTGCTCCATTCCATTGTTCTCATTTCCATTCCTTTTCATTCCTTTCCATTCTATTCCAATCTCTTCCATTCCTCTCCATTCCATTGCATTCAATTCCTCTCCATTCCATTCCATTTCATTGCATTGTATTTCATTCCATTCCACGCCTCTCCATTCCATTGCATTCCATTCCATTCCTTTCCTTTCCATATCTCTCTATTCCATTCCATTCCTCTACATTCCAATCCATTCCACATCATTCCATTCCATTTCATCCCATTCCCTTCATCTCCATTTTATTCCATTTCTTTCCATTCTGTTCCTCTACATTCCATTCCATTGCATTCCGTTCCACTATACTCCATTCCATTCCTCTCCATTCCATTCCTTTCCATTCCTTTCCATTCCATT